>NC_134484.1:402755462-403055462 GCF_040206685.1 Ascaphus truei | reverse complement strand
CAGTAGCTGCAAAGGCAAACAATATGTTATATTGCATTAAACAGGCAATGGATGGAAGGGAAGTAAACATAATTATTCCCCTTTATAAAGCGTTGAATATGGAGTACAATTTTGGGCACCACTCCTTAGAAAAGACATTATGGAACTAGAGAGAGTGCAGAGAAGAGCCTCCAAATTAATAAAGGGGATGGACAATCTAACTTACAGTATGAGGAGAGGCTAGCTAAATTAGATTTATTTACATTAGAAAAGAGGCATGTAAGAGGGGATATAATAACTATATACAAATATATACGGGGACAGTACAAGGAGCTTTCAAAAGAAGTATTCATCCCAAGGACAGTCCAGGAGACTTGGGGTCATCCCTTAAGGTTGGCAGAAAGGAGTTTTCACATAGCAACAAATGAAAGAGTTCTTTACAGTAAGGGCAGTTCAAATGTAGTATGTGATGGCAGATACAATAGATTTGTTAAAAAAAAGGTTGTATAACTTTTTACAAAGGAAAGGTATACAAGGATATACCAAATAAGTATACATGGGAAGGATGTTTATCCAGGGAGTAATACGATTGTCAATTCTTGGAGTCAGGAAGGAATTTATTTTTCCCCTTATGAGATATCATTGGATGATATTTCACTGGGGTTTTTTGTTTGCCTTCCTTTACAAATATTTTTAAATACATTTATTTAAGTTTACTGTACTTACATCAAAGATATTTTGTATGCAGATTATCATAACATATTTCTGACTACACATTTTTTTTTAATATGTAGCTTTGCAAATACAATGGTAATTTGGCAGGAAGGCAGTCAGAAAAGAGCATATTTAGCCTTAAATAAATGGGCTTTTTCATATGACTGACCAATGTTTAGTACATTTGTCCAAAAAGAAAATAAACTGACTGTAGCAATGTACATGTAGTTGACACTGGTTTTGATCAGGGTTCTCTGGCAGTACCATTACTATTAGTTATTTCTTGTCACTAGGCTACTCCTTTTCCCTTTTACTTGGGAAATGTCTCTTTTTTTATTTCTCAAGCTTCAAGAACATTGTGAGCAATGTACGTTTGCCAGGACCCTGATGAAGCACGCAAGTGCAAAATGCATAGAGGTCATGTGAGGTTGCTCAGCGCATGTTTTCATTGGTTGGTGTTGTTGAACCTGGAAGTATGAGTTGGTGCTCTAACAGCTGACAGAGATCGCGGTACAACAGACATTAACATTAGTAGTACCCATCAGCATTTCTTCTTCACTTACTGCGTCTGCATACACAATTACTTATTGTAAGTTTTATTTACTGCATTTCTGTTATTGTTGTTATTGTACTGCTGATACAGTATTCCTTGATGTGTTATTTATATTATGTTGTTGATTTTAACATTATAGTCCGTCTCTAGTGTTTAGTGAAATATACTCATTCAAACTGACCCTCAGTGCGCTGTCTGCATTCTTTCTGTTACGTTTGATTACTACATTTTTTAAAAATATAGTCAGGTTTTTATTCAAAACAAATATACAGGCATACCCCACATTAACGTACGCAATGGGACCGGAGCATGTATATAAAGCGAAAATGTACTTAAAGTGAAGCACTACCTTTTTCCCACTTATCGATGCATGTACTGTACTGCAATCGTCATATACGTGTATAACTGATGTAAATAACGCATTTGTAACAGGCTCTATAGTCTCTCCGCTTGCGCACAGCTTAGGTACAGGTAGGGAGCCGGTATTGCTGTTCAGGACGTGCTGACTGGCGCATGCGTGAGCTGCCGTTTGCCTATTGAGCGAGATGTACTTACTCGCGAGTGTACTTAAAGTGAGTGTCCTTAAACCGGGGTATGCCTGTAGTGTATTTTAAAGAATACAAGAGTTCATCACATTATTAATACAGCTCTGACATAATTAACAAGTACCATACAAACATACCTTATATAACCATACATTTGACCAAAAATTAAATATAATTGTAATATACAACCACTACTCAGATATATATATCTGAGATAGATATATATATCTGAGTAGTGGTAGTACTGAGTAGTACTTTGTTTTTTAATTAAGAAGTAGAAATACTTTCATGTGAGATGTGAGCCCCTATTTATTTAAAATCTCCTAGCCACAACAAGAGCAAAACAGGAACATAAGCAGCCCTAGATTTATCTAAGGAATAAAAGTTTGTGTACACCAGTTTTGCAGCCTAGAGACTTTGAGATATAGAGCCAATAATGTTTAAATATAAACAACATTTTTAATATACAGTTTAATATACAGTATGTATAAGGTATATAAAAAAAAAAGAAATATCATAATAATCGTTCCCAGAAAATAAGACAAATATAAACACACTTTCTTATTTCATTTTATTTCTCATACTCCAGATCTTGTGCTTCTCTGCCATCTCTGAACAGGGCTACTGAAAGTTAAAAACCCCAACAGGACAAATCTCCTGTAATCTCTTTTCATTTCTTAATAACTAGCAAAAAAAACACAGATCCCTGTATGCTGCGCTCTCATATACAATACATTTGTAACTATAGGTTTATTAATATTTAACTTTATTAGTTAGGTTTTAAAATATAGTCAGAGTATTTATAAAGCACAAACAAATAGGTGATAATAATATATACAGTGAATAGCACAAATAAAAATGTGATTATACTGAGTGTGTATAAAAAGTGTGTGTTTATTTTTAAGTGGATAAATATGCAACCTAAAAAATTGAAAGAATGAACAACTTTTAATGAAGAATATAACATACACATTTAAAAGTTAGATCAACAAAGGTGTGTATTTTGAAACCAAGTAGGAGTGACTGCAGATTGAAATGGCGCTTGTACATTGGGTAGCTGTTGAGTACAATATGTACAGTAAGACAACTTCCTTTAAATGCTTTCTATATCATATGCTATCAGACCATCCATAGAAAATCCCAGATAAAAAGACACTCGCTCTATACTTTTGCCACTTCTCAGCTGTCCAAGGTAAACAGGCCTTACTGGTATCTTAATTCTTTCTTCATTGCCACATTCCACGTAGATAAGATTGTTTTCGGTTCTGCCATGCACTCGAAGCAAGAGATTCTCTATATGCTTTTCTTTCCATATATCTCCGCACTGCCAGAGGGAATTTAAATCAGATTGTGGGACGGAAGTAAAGCACTGGTCAATTTTCCCTTTGTGAATTAATCTTTTTAGGTCCCTGTTTTTGCCTAGATAGAAATGTGCTATGGGTTGCTTGGAATGGCACATGTGTCTATACTGCCCCCTAAAAGATTTTTTCATAGCTACAACATATTTCTCAATGAGTAATGAATCCGCATCTAACTGATGCATGGTATGTGGCCAGAAAAGTAAGGCGGCTACAAAGTACGGTTCTGAATACTGGTGCTCTAAACCCACCATCTGTAAAATCTCTCTGAGGTATTGTTTTAAAGTTTTTATTGGACAGATTTGTTCAGACTTGGGACAAATACAGTGGAGCACTATATTTGCCAAAATGAAATTCTGTTTATCCCTCAACAGCATTGTGTCTGTGCAGTGCTGTAGCAAATAGCGATATGCCTTTACTATGGCTTCCAATTTCTCTTTATCATGACCTGTGAGATATTGTAGTATCCCTGAAAACTTGTCTGCTTTGTAGGACTCCAGGCAGGCCCTGTAATCTTCTAAATATAGAGAAATGCTGCCCTTTACTTTCACATTTTCGTCGGTTATTTGTATAAGATCAAGATCCCAGAATGTCATTCTATATTTTTTGAAGAACTTTGAAACCTTTGCACGTGTACTGAACTCTAAACCTTCTTTCAGGATGTTCCTTTGTTTCAAATAGACAAAATAGTCATCAAAGAAGTCAAAAGTCTTTTTTAAATGCGATTTTAGTTTGATCAGGAAATATCTGAACTCGCTGAGTACACTGTGGAAATCCTCATGAGATTTCTTAAAGTTGTCATCTGACAGATCCCACTTACCCGACAAGTATTGTTTCAGGTGATTCCTAGATAACACATTTTTTTTGTCAAACCATGGTAGCTGTAAAAGTATGTCTATTGTACATAAACATACTTCTATCTGGCCAAGATATCCTGCTGTATTATACACATTATACCGTTTAGACTTTGCCGACTCAAACTCTTCTCTTTCAGCTTCTGTCTTTTCTGTTTGTTCTTGGCATTCCCTGAATGCATCAGATGCACAAACAGCAATTTCAAGAAGATCTTTCAATTCTTGTGCTGTTAAAATATTCTGTTTGTTATATTTATCCATCATGCTCTTTAATTGGGTCTTATAGATTTGACCTAGAGTATCCAATACAAAAGAATTGCCAGGTGCTATTTTCTTCGCATTCTTGGCCCATTCCAATGCACAAGGGAAGTTTTTATCTCTAATGTAAAAGTGCCTTGCTAAGGCTTGACAAATGTATGGGTTTAGGTTGAATCTGACTGTTCCCTCTTTCAGAACTATTTCCACACTTGCACTACCTTCCTCTTTTTGTACGTCTTCAATTAAGGGAGAAAACAATGTGTCTGTTTCATCACCGTGTTCTTTTCGATGCCGTGTGATCAGCATACTTTGCATATTTTGCAAAAGCAACTCTCTCCCTATTCCATAGTCGTAAAACACATTGGTATTTAACAGTTGTAATATGATGTGACTTTTATGCATGTTATATGTGGATTTCAACTCCTCTATACAGCGACTAGCAATCAGTGGATGGATTATGCGCAGGCCTTCATATCTGCCGTATTCTTCAACTTCTGTGCGTAGTATTATAGTGAAATAAGTCCCCATTTTATCTTCTATACTCTCAGTACCCCAAAATGTCTTTTTTGCAGTTATTCCTAGAAAGTCCTCGCACATCGAAGCAGATATTGTGGAATTCTTTACATATGTGTTTAACAGGGCCAAAAAGGAGATAAGTTGTGCTTCCTTACTAGCACTTTTTAAACCTTTAAGTATGTTTCTCACAACATTTTCTATGTATCTCTGATCAAAATTGCTTTTCATTATCATAAATGAATAGAAATCCTCTGGCTTCTTATGCTGCTGCTCGATCTCTTTTAATTTTGTTTCAAAAGCTCTCTTCTCCTGTGAAGAAAGTTTATGCTTCAAAGCCACACTATCAGTACATTTCGTTTTCGAGCTTTGCTCTGGTTTCTGAGATCTCAAGCAGTTTAAAATAAGCACCACAGGTTTTTCGTATCTTATGTATTTTTCTGCAATGACTGATCTAATGGAATTGAGCAAAATATACACATTTTCTTCCTCTTCATAATCATCCACAAGAAGCAGCGCAGGAAAATAATCTGCACTGTTTGTTGATCCATAAGTGACTAGGTTTGTAACTTCATTTGCAATTTCTCTAAAACTATCTGTTTTTCGCTTTAAAGTTGCACATCTGAATTTTTTCCTTAATTCCCACAGCACATGCATTGCTGAAGTGGATCCTCCACAACCAGGGTGATGATACAGGGTAATCATTTTTACACTAATTTGTTTGTCATTTTGAGACCATGTTTCAATCAAGTCCTTTAATTTGTCGTGAATGTCTCGTTTAATAAATGGTCCAGAATAGCTTTTCATTGAAAAGTAGAAATTCCACCATGATGCTTTTCCTCCTCGATAAAAATGTTCTTCCTGGGTTTTCCTAAAGGTGTCAAATTCTAATTCATTCTTCTCTAGCTCTGTATCCTGACATTCGTTTAAGCAAAGAATGTCTAGAGATGTCATGAGATCTTCATCTTTCCTATGCAGGACAATAGAAGAATAGCCTGATGATGGCAAAAAGCGATGAGAGGATTGCATCACAGATTTTAATTTTAGGATCGTCCCGTTGACATTTTCGATGGCTAAGTTGTAAATACATTTCTCTTCCATTTCTTCTGCCGTTACAAATCTAATTTGTAAATCTCTCCATCTCTGAAAAGTTTGTTCACTTTCACAAATGCATACAATGTCATTCATCCCACTAAGTTCCTGATAAAATGTACTGAAAACTTCATTCATGGGATCTGCAGGGTCTTCTACAGGAGAGAGTAATAGAAAAACAACAAGGAATTTCCCCCGTACCAATATGTCTTTTCGTGAAAGAAAAGAAATCAACCTTCTGACTTCTGCAGCCTTTTCTTTTTGCCACTCCCTATGACTTAATGGTGCGTAATCTTGACTGCCAAGATCTGACCTTCCATTACAGAAGACCCAGCTGGTTTGTTGGTAAAGTTTGAGGCTTTCAAGTTTTTCACATGTTGCATTATCCATATCTTGATATTGATTTGGAAAGTGCAAATTTGGTACTCGTTTCTCTTTGTAAGATTTGCATAGACCATTTGTAATGGATTCTGGGTCAAAATCAAAAACTGCAAACCAGTCTATTTCGCTCATAAAGTCTAGGTGAGTTCTTTGACTTGGATGGCATTTGTTAGCTACTAAAATGTACCATTTGTAAAAGGAATTATCCAATATATCTCTGTTGCCTGTAATTAAACTTACGAGTTTAGGACCATCTTCTTTTTTTTTCTTTTGTTTTTCTTTGTGTTCTTCCTCTGCTCTTTTTCTGGCATCATCTCTTGACTTCGTTTGAGAATAAAATGCTTTGAAATCTGCATCATTATGTTTTACGTTTGCCAACATATCCCTAGAGCTTTCCCCTTCTCGAGCAAAGCATGTTTTTTCTTTACTTTGTTTCCATTTATTTTCGGTGAAAATCTGTTGATGTGTAGAGAATATTTCTGAATTACAAAGGGAGTGTTCAGGAACCACATCCACTTCTATAACAACTCTATCAGATTGTGTGTTTTGTTGATACAATACATCCACAAATCTAGGTGGACGGATGCATTTTTGTGCTACATGTAGTTGCTTATCTTCAAAGTATTTGTTAGTCATTTGTCTGATATAATTGACATATGTTTCTTTGTTGTCTAGTTGAATACCAATGATTTCCCCATGTGGTTTGTCACTTACTCCAAAATGGATTGTACCATTAGTGCGGGCGTTCATGCAAGCAGCGGCAAACCTAAAGACCTCATTGCAAAATTTCATTTTTTTATCCTCTTCCGTTGCATTTTCTGTATTCGTGAAAAGCTTGTACTCATGAACTTGGTCAATATAATTAGTGGTTCCTGATTCAGGTTGAAGAACATAGTGTTGTATGTAGCGCTTGCTCTCATGGGCCCTATCAAAAGGGTATGGTGTGCAAGGTAGTTTTGAATGACTATGATCAACATTCTCTCGTTCATGTAATGTGTTTTCCACTTTATTCTTTTCATTTGTTTCAGTACTTTTTTGCGTTGTAATAACTTCCAACTCTTTAGTTCCTTCTTTATTTAGACTCTTTTGCTTTCTTTTTGCTCCATCTTTGTCTGTCTGTGTACATTTTGCACCAATGTCTTTAACATCTTTACTTGGTATGTTCAGATTCTTGAGGCGGTGACTTATTAATTTAGCCGATCCAAATGTTATTCCCATTTCCAAAAAATCTTTTTTAGACAATATATTGAGAACTTCACCTGTCACATTTTGTTTGTATAAAATTTCAACTTCACTTGAGTCCATCGAAGAGCATTTTGTGACCCAACTTCTTACGTGGTCCTTAGTCCATTCGTCAACATTGAGAGGCAAATCTGATTGTTCATCCATTTTGTCTTCTCTGTTCCTTAAGATAAAAAAATAAAATAAATGAAATACTGAAATAGCTAAGAGACAAAAAATGTAATACTAAAAAAATTAATTTGCTTCAATGTGACAACCACGCTGATTAAGAAAATAACAAGACACTTAAATAGGGCTTTTGCAAGAAAAAGAAACCATTTTAAAAGAGTGGAACCATTGACTTATAGTATACAGCTCCAAATAGATTTGCCTACAGTATACTCCAAAGATAGACCTATCTGTGAACATAACCTGAGATAGTTGGGGAAACATGCAAAATATATATAAATTATTTAAATTAGTGTAACGGGTATTCCCCCACCCAATCGCAGATATGGTGTAGGTGCAAGGAACATATATTGTTACTCAGGTGTGGTGCGTTACCTGTTGGCTCACAGGAGGGCTGAGCTTCCGCCACGGGGAACCTGGGGCAATTATACTAGGGTACTCACTTACAACGATGCAGCGCCTCCACCTGCGATGGCTCCCACCAGAGGGGGAGTTGTTCCTCGCAGGACAATCACAAATAATCACATACACAGTGGGTATAATAACTAATGGCTTTACTAACATGCATGGAGAATATCATCACATCAATCATAACCTGTGTCCTTCTCACGAGGAGACACTAACAGTGACGTCTCGCAGGACGATTCCCCAACACTAGGTGATCCCACCCAGTGTCCCAAGAACCCCACCCAATGTCCCGTACTCCTACAGAGATAGTCAATGGGTGACTGCGCAGTCACTATTTAAGCTAAGGGCCCGTTGGTGCACTTGTGTATCAGATAGTACCTGCCGAGCACTCCCGCGCTCGGATCTCCAACGGGCTTCACAAAGGATCAGTCGTATGATGGTTCCGTCTGATTCTACACCGGACTCCTTGCACGCGAACTGCCAGGGGTGGTCCGAACCTGGTGAACAGTCTCTGCAGACCCCAACGAGGGTCCGAACCTCTTAGCAGGAACCGCAGCGTCTGCTGTGTCCCTGTCTAATCTAAGTGGCACTAACGTGACAGGAATCCTATCCTAGGGCCTGTCCCTGTAGTGCAGCAACCTGTAGTGGCTTAGGGAACTCCTATGGGCCTGCAGGGGTAATGACCTATCCCACCCCCTAACTACCCAAGTCCCTCGCCTCACTACTATCTAACTAGTCCCAGCGCCTCCAGCAGCAAGCTGTAGCTCACTGGAGGCTGCAGCCAACGTGCTGCGCAACAAGGTGCCTGTCTGTCAGACCTCACAGCACTAACAGCCGTGACTCTGACAAGGCAGCACTCTACACTAAGGGCAGCGTCCCTATCTTGGGCCTCCCTAAGCATTTACCCACTAAACAAGTGGGGAGTTGGACCTACCTGGGGTGTAGGTACCTATATGGGGCAGGAGCTACACTCGCTCCCCGCACCCTTCCTTCCCTCACAGCTCCCTGACTCCAACTCACTTAACTGATCACTATCAGCGCATGCAGCAACACCCTGCAACTTAACACTAAGTCTGCTGCTGCCTTTCTTTCCTTCTATTCCCCAGCTCCCACTAATGCAAGTGACAGGGTCCCTAACCTGAGGGCTGTCCCTGGCAACACTCACTTTACTGGGGAGCTGAGCTATCTGGGGCCCTGGGGGTGCTGGCCTAGTACAGGGAGTCCCTGACTCCTGTACCCTACCTCCTTCCCTGGGCTGCTCCGGTCTCTGACTGACTAGCGTGCTCCAACTGACAAAAACCCTGTCTGCCCACAACATTGTTGCAACTCTGCAGCATGAGAATCTGCCAGCTCTATTGACTTCAATGCTGCCTGTGACAAAGGTGAAAGTGCAGTCCCTAGAGGCTGCTGGGAATTGTAGTCCTTGGCAAAGCTCTTTTCTATGGGGACCGCGTGCGCGATCTTTACTGCGCATGGGCGAAGCTCGCGCCAAAACCAAGAGGGCGGTGCCCGCCGGGAGAAGTCGCCGTCCCCTTCCCCCACTGCCACAGGGGTAAGGCAGGGGGCAAAGGAAAATCAGGGGAACCGGGGGTGACCCCCTTACATTAGCTTATATTTCAGGTATCATGTATGTTTACAGGTTTCTCCCTCTGTGGAATATAGATTAATCTATTTGGAGGTATCTGTAAGTCAATAGGCCCTCTCCTAAAATGGATCATTTATCTCTCCTTCTCTCCTAAAAAGCTCAATGGGAATGTGTGAATTTCTTGCTCATTTTTAGCCATGCAACATTTTTGAACTTACAGAAATTATATAATGTATCCATTGGCTTATATATCTCCCCAAAAAACTAATTTATAATACACAATGACAGATACCTGTGAACCTGCGATATCTGGGAAGTAAGCCTAACAGCATATTTAAATTAGCTTATTTCTCTCTCCCAAACCCCACTTCTGGGTCTGCTTATAAATGTTTTGCAAATTGCTTGCGTACTCTGATGAGGCAAAAGGCAAATTTCCTTTGGTTTACAAACTTCTGCAAAAGGATTGAACATCTCTACTTGTTTCCACAGTCCTGTCCTTTAATAAGTGATACAGAATTGAAAATGAGTGTTTGCTTTTACTAACATATATTGTGAAAGCTCTGTACCAGCAGGGGATCAGAGTGCCATAATACTGTATGTAAACCCTTTTATCATTGTAGAAATTAATTTTCAGTGAATGATATAAAATCTTAACAGTTTAGAACTTTACATGAGCCATGAACCCAAAACATTTTATTTTGGTTTAGTTAAGCTTTGAGATTACTTCATTAAAGATTCAGTGCTGGTCACTTTTACTTAAGTAAGCAGATTCAGTGAGTTAATAAGGTTGTCAATCACGTGGCACTCTCTACACCCTGTATAAAACAAGACACCAGACAGGAGAAGAGGTCTTTGAGCTGACGTTATTGAAATTCCTCAAAAAGGAGGAACAGCCAAAATGACAATTTCCACAAAAAAAAGTCTGGTAAAAGCGAACGGGAGTTCCTGAAAGGGGGGGAGGATAGCTGGGAGAAGTGTCGGCTGGCTGACACTGCAAGGTCGGCTTGTGTCAGCCCACCGGGTCCTCTGTGCGCCACAGGGCCCAAGCTCTCCTCGCGAACTCTCCCCAACCAAGTGCACTTAGGCCGGCCAATGCCAGAAGTTCGTCCCACCCAGAAGTCGGGCCCGACTTCCACATCCAGCCTTCGAGCCCTGCTCCCCTCAGCCATGGAGCCCTTCCTCGCGAGGCCCTCAACCTCCCCCAGGTAAAATTGTTAGAGGAGGGGAAAATGAATAAGGGGGAGAAATACAGTGAGGATGGGTGGGGGAATACAGGGGGAGTACAAGAGGGGCGTGTGAGTAAGTGGGGGGAGATTAATATAGGGGGGAATGTGAAGAGGGGAGAAATACAGGGGCCAGAGAGAAATATAGGGGGTGAAAGGGGAGGGAGAGAGAGAAGGGTTGAGAAAGAGGGAAGGGTTGAGTGAGAGAGAGAATGTGAGGAGAGAGAGAAAGAGAGAGGTGGGTGAGAAAGAGAGAGGTGGGTGAGAGAGAGGGGTGGGTGAGAGAGAGAGAGAGGTGGGTGAGAGAGAGAGAGAGGTGGGTGAGAGAGAGAAAGAGGTGGGTGAGAGAGAGAGAGAGAGGTGGGTGAGAGAGAGAGAGAGAGAAGTGGGTGAGAGAGAGAGAGAGGTGGGTGAGAGAGAGAGAGAGGTGGGTGAGAGAGAGAGAGGTGGGTGAGAGAGAGAGAGAGGTGGGTGAGAGAGAGAGAGAGGTGGGTGAGAGAGAGAGAGAGGTGGGTGAGAGAGAGAGAGGTGGGTGAGAGAGAGAGAGAGGTGGGTGAGAGAGAGAGAGAGGTGGGTGAGAGAGAGAGAGAGGTGGGTGAGAGAGAGAGAGAGGTGGGTGAGAGAGAGAGAGGTGGGTGAGAGAGAGAGAGGTGGGTGAGAGAGAGAGAGAGGTGGGTGAGAGAGAGAGAGAGGTGGGTGAGAGAGAGAGAGAGGTGGGTGAGAGAGAGAGAGAGGTGGGTGAGAGAGAGAGAGGTGGGTGAGAGAGAGAGAGAGAGGTGGGTGAGAGAGAGAGAGGTGGGTGAGAGAGAGAGAGGTGGGTGAGAGAGAGAGGTGGGTGAGAGAGAGAGAGGTGGGTGAGAGAGAGAGAGGTGAGTGAGAGAGAGAGAGGTGAGTGAGAGAGAGAGAGAGGTGAGTGAGAGAGAGAGGTGAGTGAGAGAGAGAGAGGTGGGTGAGAGAGAGGTGGGTGAGAGAGAGAGGTGGGTGAGAGATAGAGAGAGAGGTAGGTGGGTGAGAGAGGGATAGAGAGAGAGAGGGAGGTGGGTGAGAGAGAGGGAGGTGGGTGAGAGAAAGAGGAAGGTGGGTGAGAGAGAGAGAGGTGAGAGAGAGAGAGAGAGGAAGGTGGGTGAGAGAGAGGTGGATGAGAGAGAGAGAGGTGGGTGAGAGAGAGAGAGGTGGGTGAGAGAGAGAGAGGTGGGTGAGAGAGAGAGAGGTGGGTGAGAGAGAGAGAGAGGTGGGTGAGAGAGAGAGGTAGGTGGGTGAGAGAGGGATAGAGAGAGAGAGGGAGGTGGGTGAGAGAAAGAGGAAGGTGGGTGAGAGAGAGAGAGGTGAGTGAGAGAGAGAGAGGTGAGTGAGAGAGAGAGGAAGGTGGGTGAGAGAGAGGTGGATGAGAGAGAGAGAGGTGGGTGAGAGAGAGGGGTGGGTGAGAGAGAGAGAGGTGGGTGAGAGAGCTGGGTGAGAGAGGGAGAGTAGTGGGTGAGTGAGGGAGAGAAGTAGGTGAGAGAGAGAGGTGGGTGAGAGAGAAAGAGAGAGAGGTGGATGAGAGAGAGAGAGAGGTGGGTGAGAGAGTAAAAGCGAGAGAGAGAGAGAGAGAGAGAGAGAGAGAGAGAGGTGGGTGAGAGAGAGGTGGGTGAGAGTGTGAGGGAGGTGGGTGAGAGAGAGGGGGGTGGGTGAGAGGGGGAGAGAAGTGGGTGAGAGAGGGAGAGAAGTGTGTGTGAGAGAGAGAAGTGGGTGAGAGAGAAAGAGAGGGAGAGAGGTGAATGAGAGAGAGAGAGGTGGGTGAGAGAGTGAGGGAGGTGGATGAGAGAGAGGGAGGTGGATGAGAGAGAGAGAGGGAGGGGTGAGAGAGAGAGGTGGGTGAGAGAGAGAGGGAAAAGGGGTTTAAGTAAGAGGAGGAGAGGGGCTGAGTGAGGGCAGGCGAGTGAGAGGGGGTTCAGTGAAAGAGAGGGGAATATGATAAGAGAGAGGGGAGTATGATAAGAGATATGGTAGAGACGGGGACAGGAGGAAAGAGGGGATGTTGGTGAGAAGATGGATGAGTGAGAGAAATATGATGAGAGTGAGAAAGAGGAAGAGTGAAAGAGAGAGTTGGTAAATGATAGAAGGGTGGTGACTGAGAGAATGGTGGTGAGTGAGAGAGGGGGATGAGGGGGATGAGAGGGGTTGAGGGAGAAAGAGGGCGATGGAGAGAGGGGCAAGAGAGAGGGGGAGTGAGGAGTGAGGGAGAGAAAGGGGGTGAGTGAGAGGGGAAGAGAGGGTGGATGAGTGAGAGGTGAATGAAAGAGTGGAGTGATGAGAGAGTGGAGGGTGAGTGAAAGAGTGGAGTGAGGGAGAGGGGGTGGGAGAGGGGGTGGGAGAGGGGGAGGTGAATGAGAGAGAAAGGGAGCAGTAAGAGAGGTAGGAGTGAGAGGGAGAGAGGGAAGGGAGTGAGAGAAGGAGAGAGGGAGAAAGGAGGGAGTGAGAGAGAGGGCAGAGAGTAAGAAAAAGAGAGAGGGAGTAAGAAAGATTGGCACAGTGAGAAAGGGGGTGGGAGTGAGATGGGGAGGGGCAGAGAGAGAGTGAGGATGAAACAGAGAGGGGAGAGTGATAAGAGATAGGGGGGGATTAGGAAATAGGGGGTGTTGGTGAGAAGACAGGTGAGTGGGAGAGTGATGGGGAGAATGAGAAAGAGGAGGGAGTGAAAGTGAGGGGCTGGTGAGTGTAAGAGAGGGAGGTGAGTGAGGGAAAGGGGGTGAATGAGAGAGAAGTGAGTGACTGACAGAAAAGGGGGTGAATGAGAGAGAAGGGAGTGACTGACAGAAAAGGGGGTGAGTGAGCAGTTGCATAGCTATATTTTTTGGCCTCTGTATAAAAAAATTTCAAGGACCCCTTAAATAACAAAAAAAATGTTTCCACATGTCAGTGACTTTGCGAGCACCCCCCCTCAAACACATGATCTTGCTCTCACATCCTTATATAGCCCAGGTCCCCCTCTGGGCTCCCCTTGGCCCCCCCTTAACTCCACAACTTGCAGGGGCGTGTGAGTGTCGGCGCGGGGTGCGCTTGCCTCCAGTGAGTGCGTGGAGGGGATTCAAGCTGTTCCGGTACTCAGGATGGCACACACACACCGTAGCCACACATCTCCCAGGGGGTAGGGGAAAGTGCAATACACTACCCCCCCAAGTATTTCTCTCCCTCCCTCATAAACCACTGCATTCATGTACACACTATCCTACTGCTTTCCTTCCTACACTATAGTAGAACTTTTTATTTCCTGATAAAAAACATACAGTATTTGTTTTCTTGTACTGTATAGTGCTGATAGTGTATTCAGCACTGGACATAGAATGTTTACAGACACAGTCCCTGTCCCATAGAGCTTATAATATATATATTTGTTGGTGTCTGAGGCACAGGGAGGTAAAGTGACTTGCTGAAGGTCACAAGGACACCGGGATTTGAACCAGGCTCCCCTACTTCAAAGTCAGTGCTGTTTTCAGAATCAGTGCCTTTACTCACTGAGCCGCTCCTACAGAAAGCTGATCCGGAGACTCTGCGTCACAATAATTCCAGAACACATGTTCTTATGCTAACATAATATAAATATGTACTGTATAGTGTGGAGTTCTGGTTATTTTTGTTACTTCCAAAGTTACTTCTAAAAATGAAAATAGAAGCATTATTCTGATAAGATTTATGAATAGCAGCCTTAATAGCTTAATTATCACATCTTTATTACTGCCAAGATCCAAAATTCTTCAGCAAATTAGGGAATTTTTTATGTTCCCGACCACAACAAAATAATTTTCATGGAAATATTTTAATTTGTAAGACAGCGATTTTACTTGATGGTTGTAATGCCACTGAAGCTAAAAATGAGTGAGTCTACCTGCCCCACTTCAAATAAATGTGACCTGACACATTCCGAGACCCTTTCCCACAAGGAAATTAGGGTGCAGATCTCACCACCCTCTGACTTCTCTTTGCCCTTGTATTGTATTTTCTATATCTTCTACTCATGGTTCTTCAGTTTCTCTGCATTGTTATCTCATCTATATTACAGTATCTTACCTTTGACTTTTTTCTCTCTTGGCTCCTCCTGGTTGTTCTTTTTCTTTGTTGTCCATCTCTTACATCAACTAATTTGATCGCTGTACAAAGATATGAATTACATGAAACGTGTCATGTTATTATGGGTGATTTGGTAAATGTTTCCCATTTTCAACAGCAATTGCAAATCTCAACTGTTATAAATCTTTACATACTTACTTTAATAAACATTTATAAATAGCCAACGTTTTGACTCCTCTATCAGGGAGGTCTTCCTCAGTCCTGAGCCTAAGGAAGACCCAGAGATAGAGTTTGAAACGTTGAATATTAATTATGTGAGTAATGCATTTATTTTGGAGTACTGCTGTAATTTATTACCTCATTTAGGGATTTGGTCAGTCCGTTAGCTGTACTAGCACCTACCAACAAACTTCACTTTTTGATAATTGCTTTAGGATTTTTTTCTTGAACGCCTTGAGTACCACTCTCACTCACCTTATTAAATAAATATTTGGCCTTGACACCTTCAGAGATGTTATTATCATACAGTAATATTGTGGAAATTCTAATAGTGATTTTATGAAATGTATGCACTACAGAACCTCCGTTTTGGAAGAGTGTATTTAATGTACCAACTCCTTCTATCTGACAATTGTAGGAACAGTTATCTGAGAAGAGCTGTAATGACTCCGACCACATAAGAGTGTGTGGTGTTTAACAAGGATCTGCTGAGGGTGAAATGTTGATCATAAATGCCCTATAGAGAGATAACCAGCTTTGCAATCAGTACATAAAGGGGACTTAAATCAATGGCTTGATATATTTGTAGATAATTGTGTCACGTTCATGCATTTATCTGCCTTGATGATATGTCCTGTAACACTGGCCAACTCACAATTTATGAAGGTGACATCATCATCATGAGTTTTTGAGAAATGTATAGTTTTTTTTAATTCACCTAAAAAATGGCTCCCAACCCCCTCAATTCCTGTTAAAGGATGTTTAAAATATTTCCCAAATCTGTTGGCCACAATATGTGTCTCTTAATTAATTCCTGTATATCCTTTTTTGGTTCCCCTTCGTTCTCTGTCATGACCATCATTCCCAATACATCTTCAGCCACCTTCTTGGTGTCATCCTACATTACACACTTTTTTTTTTTGCAAAGAGGGCCGATGTAAGCCAAGTCTGGGCTATTGTGTGTGTTATTCCATTTGTCAGTTTGTGCTAGCTCATAGATGGCCATCGGTGTGTGTGGATTTAGTTTCCCCTTCTTAGTAAGCTGCTCTGTAGAGCAATAAAACCCCATAGCTTTTACCCCAAGATTATAAATGCGGCAAATTTATGACCGTTTATCCTTGTGATAATTTTTTTACGGTCAAGAATGCCAAAAGCCCCCAAAGTGAATTTCACTGTAGAAGCCCATATGATTTGGCAAATTTGACAACTTTTACCAGCGTTGCAATTTTTTTTTAGCAATGCATGTGAGGTCGGAAAAAGAAAAAGAAGAAAACAAGAAGCAACTGGAAAAAAAATGTATTTGGAAACGAGAGAGAAACAATGTGATAAGGGATGCAGAATATTAACCAGATACAGAGGAATGGGAGTAGATGTGGAGTAAAAAGGCAGAGTGAAAGAGAGGGAATTAAGTCTGTACCGCAGCAAACAAAAAGAAAGAGTTTGCTCCTCCGGACTAGAGATATGCAAAGGGAGTAAACATTTCCGCAAATATTTTTTAAGTGCACAAATAAACCAAATGCATAGTTTAGATATTTTTTTTTTTAAATAGTTGATAAAAATATTTGCCTCCTTTAAGCATCTGACTAAAACTGTAACAAAATGAACAAAAGATGAGGTGGAAATGGTCACATTTGGTGAAACATAAGGATTTATTTTAACTTGATATGTGCCTCCATCGCATTCACACAATAGCACAGATCTCTTCTCCGGATACCTAACAATCACAAGGCCAACTCTGATGCCTTTCAATGTTTTATTTTCTTTATTGCGCACTCTTACAGTAGCTAACAAAAGCCTATATCCAATAACTCTGGCCTCATAACGTACAAAATCAGTTATGTTCCCTGAGGTTACCGCAAATCCACAAAGCTAATTATATGCAAAAACAACATCCGTTTGTGATTTCATTAGCACAGGCGAAACCCCATGCTAAGTTAGCACTGCTTCATGTTAGCTTCCAATAACATGACTTGCGTTACACTTGTCTCACCTAAAGGTGGCATTAGCTCTCTTCAGACCCTGAAATATAGATTTTGAGAGAGAGAGAGAGAGAGTCCTATTTTATCAGACACCTGTGCACAAAAAGAAGCACACCTGAGATATCTCAAAGACAAGAAAATAGAAAGTGCACTAAGAACTAGAATGATATATGATATGTATTAAAAGAAAGTCCTACAGCTGCAGCGGCATGTATTCAAAAAATACACGGCGCCGATTTCCTGTGCTCTGCTGTACTCCACGCAGCATGAACACGGCCAATCGCCCCAGGGACCCGCGCGTATCGCGATTGCTTCGTTGAATTTCATGGATTCTGTTTCTTTGGGTGCAATGAAATGAATGAATTGCAGTGTGCACAGTACTGTGCTACTGTGTCAATTTCAGGTGTTTAAAAACCATAACTCAAAAATGCCATTGTCTGCACTCGCCGCACAAGTGTCTTAAGGCGGTAAGGTTTGGAAGACATCCCGCGTCATGACATCGGTATTCCGATGTACACAACGCGTGATTTGTTTAAAAAACGGCCGCTGAAGCTGTATGAAAGGACTACAAAGTACAGAAAGAAATATATAACAATAATATGAAATAAAATGCAACTTACAACATGTTAGAGTCTCTGTGTGTCTCTCTCTCTCTCTCTCTCTCTCCTCTCTCGCTCTCTCTCTCTCGCTCTCTCTCTCTCGCTCTCTCTCTCTCTCTCATAGGATTCTCTCTTATAGGGTTCTTATAGGTATCTATTGATATTATAATGCCAATTACTATATCAGAAATAATGACTAATTGTGTAATAATTACTGTACTGTAATAATGAAATTTTCTGTATAAATTACAATTGCTGTAATTATTACAATATAAAAGACTTAGCTTACCTATAACCGAACATACATTTTCTTTGCGGTTGTCATATTTCCTCAAACAAGTACATACAGTATCTTGCTAGACTCGTTCCAGACGTGATGCTAGACATTTTGTGGTTATAACCTAAAGCAGATTATTTTAGATATAAGTAGAAGGTAAACATCTTAGATACATGTTAAAGATCATACAAAATTCTTGCAGATGATAATAAAAACAAATATATGTATGGCTAAATCAGCTCAAACCCATAACACTATACTGCAGCTTGAAAATGGCTTTTTAAGAAGCGTTATCACTCTTGCTATAACAAGCCGTGCGGTAGCTGGAAAATGCCCAAACTCCAATTTTGGCCAGTAACTGCTATTCACAAAGCCCTGGTATGCAAAGCGCGGGTTAAACACTCACATCTTACTATCATCACCTCAAGGGTGACGAGATCAAAATCGCGATTTACATATGCATTACGTAGGCAGTCTATTTACTTTTACTAAATAGGACTTAAGCCGGGGGTCTCCGAAGATGACCCACATTAATTTCAGCTTCGGAGATCTCTAGATTCAGTCCTAGGTAATACAAATAAGATTATAGCCCAGCTGCATTACCTAAGTGGCTAACCGCGAAGCCAATGAAGGCGTTAAAGAGCAGGAACTGCTTTGTTGGTGGTAGATGGGACAATAAGACAATAAGTTCTCTGTGAATATCAAGCAGCCCTCATCAGAGGAGAGAGAAGAGACGTTCCTTGCACCGCACTATTGTTGCCTGAAGAGTGAACACTGAGCCTTTTCCCTTACAAAAATACAAGAACTTGTCAATGTGTAGGAAGGTGGTGGCTACTCCATTGCAGCTACATCCTCGTTGTGAGTCCTCTATACCGGAAACTGTAATAATATAATCAATTGTTTGAATATACTTTTTACTGCAAATGTTGGGGGAGGGGGCGGGGGGGAACAAATGGCGGGTGAGAAATTGCATTTAACTTTTTATGTTTCGCTGCTGAATAGAGAACGCATTACAATTTTTCTGAATTCAGAATGTTAAAAATATTGATTATATAATTTATTTTCTTGCTAAAAGTGGCTGATTGGGTTTAGAGCCGGGCTTGTGATATTTCGGATAAAACAGGACAGTGACCATGCACATGTAATAAAAGCAAAGTTTACTTGCTCCTCCCACAACGCAGAATAAAATATAGTGTTTTCCTTGTACAGTATTTACAACCGCCTTTGTGCCCCTGTTTCATGCTCTGCTTGCTCTGTCTGTCTTCTACTTCTAGCACTGAAAACAACAGCAAAGTAGCCTCTCCTCCCTCAGCAATTCTGACACATGTAATGATATTTAGAATGATAAAGACAAACTTTATAAATAACAAGCAACAGCCATATTGTGGAGCACAGATTCCTTAGTTGTTTCAAGTAACATCCCGTGCCTGGCTGCTAGGGATCCTCTATAATTAATAGCTCTGTTCAAGAGACGGGAACTTCTACAAATTATAATATCTTATGCAATATGCACATCTGCACATTGCCCATCCTTATTCATAATTAGATGTATTTAAGAGAAAAAAAATTAATAAGCGGAATATTCATTAATGTATTTTCAGAATGTATTTCCTGGTCCATTTGAAACATTTTTGGGTGCGACTGCATGTTCCTGCAAGAAATAAAAGCTATCTACAGTACTGTACTGACAATGTTTTCGTGCTAATCTAATCACAAATGTTTTACAACGTTAGATCGATTAGGTATTTAAGTATTCCTTATGCATACAGTATGCCTTTTTTCTCAGAAAGAGAACAATTGAACAATTGTAAGAGCTGCAAGAAGCTGCTTATGAACAACCAGCGTGTAATTAAATTAGATTTACTTACAGTATAAGTAACATCACTGATTTAAGTAAGGCATCGCTTACCTTTCCTTGAAGTTGCTGTAGCATTTGTTGCTGTTTTTCTCTAAGAGTTTATTAATCACATAGACTATATTGTTTTCTTCATGTCGTCCGTCCAACAACCACCAACACCCAGCCCTCTGAGAAACTGCAGAGAAAACAGGAAACGAATGTGGAAAGCAGAAGCTTAGTAGGTAGAAAAATGTGACCTTGTTGCATTTTTTTTTAAAGATTGTTGAAGTTACTGTAAATGTCTAATATCTTATTTTTCTTAAAGCAGCAAACCCCATTAAATTAGTAGCGTTTAGCATTATCTGAAACTGGGGGGTCAAGAGCTGAAAGCAAGAATACTACATTCTCCCCCTTTTTGTTTTTTCTTTCTTATTTTTATATGTAATGCATGTTGGAATGTATAATTCTACATTCTTACCTACAGTAGGTTGCAATCGTTTGGTGCTTCTGTTCTAAATCTGTAAAAAGCCTGATTGTGTTGCTAACATAATGGCTGCTTCAGTCAGTGTAACTCAGCAGCCACAATGTATCCTTATATTACTAAGATAACATTATTTATTGTTACAGTTTGCTGCTCAAACTGCTGGGCAGTTTGGCAACAAAGTATCACAAACAGGAATGTGTTGCAAAGATCTTGCACTGCTGGGGAGGTGGATTAAACCGCTACAGAAATTAAATAATGCTTTAAACTTGTTAAACATGACATTAAGAGTTGAATAATATGTTTTTTTTTATTATCTAGTAGTACAGAACTGATTTTTTTTAAAAACCCATAATATTTCACATTTTTTGTTGCTTGAAATGCGCTAATTACAAATCATGAGTCCACCTCCGCACTGAAATGTTAAAGCAGCCATCTGTGATGTCTGCCTTTGTTTATATTGATTTGCGTTATCTTACGAACAGAAGTGAAGAGGTTAAAGCTCAAATTTCACTAGTAAGTTAAGGTGCTATTCAATCAACCCAGTGACATGTAAAAAATGAATGTAATAATAATAATATGTGTCACAATACAAAAACCATAGCGGGTAGTGCAGCTCCGATGAAAAAAGACTTTTTCCAATCGCCTTTAGAATTGTTTGGTGCAGGAAACGGAGCACAAAGAACCCCAGATATATGCAAGACTAATAAAAGGGGGGGGGGGGGGGAAATAGTGCAACACATTATAAAGCTTCAAAATATAGAGGTAGAAAAAGTCAAAATCATCAGCGTTGCTGTCACCAGGAAACTGGGGGATTGGGTGGGGGTCCTGCAGCTTGGTCTTTGCTTGGTAGTCTGGTCCTGCTCCACTGTCCAAAGGGAAGCACAAACTGCAGGACCCCCACCCAATTCCCCAGTTTTCTGGTGACAGCAACGCTTCCAGAAGGGACATCCTCCCTACGTATAGGAGCGAGGCTGGGGTGCGCTGTCTGTGTCGGTTCCTGGACCCAGGGTGGCCTTAATGCATAAGACATAGCGCCATTTGTGAGTGCATTGTCTTTTTTGCTTGTTGTAGTAAATTGCATATCTGTTTTATGGTCTGTTTTTCTCTTATTTCTGTGAGCAGAGGATCTGAGCTCTAACATTACACTGCATCTCTGCCCCCATCCCACACCTGCAAGACTGAGGTTCCAGCCACCACCTTGAGAGGTTTAACTTCTTCATTGCCTTATTCTAATGCATAGCATGTGAGGATTTGGGCATTTTCTACCTCTATATTTTGACGTTTCTAACCTGGCTACTGCCAGCTCCATGGTCCCCCTAGTTGCCAAGAAATTTGTTGTCTTTTTACTGGCCCGTGTAAAAGAACAAGAAACAAAAATGGCAGCTATAGTTGCCAGCAGAAATGTTGCATTTTAGTGTTGGCTTATTGAGTGAGAACGATCCGCGCACTCATATTGTTCTCCTGGACAAGTACTGTAGTCTTGTCTAGTGGATTAAACATTTTTTTTGGAACTGTAAATAGCTTAGTTTAGATAATACAAAGAAACAAAAAAATAATACTAATTAATTAATAATAAGAAAAAAGAGTGCATCAAATGTAAGTAACAGTTATTACATCTGGTGCAACTTATAGCACCCTAAAATTAGCAGTATTTTTGATGCATATTAAAGAAAAAGTGATGCACAGAGGTGCACATTTCGATGCATCTCAGCATGCTCTGTGCATCATGAAACTGTGCTAATTCCTCCTATTGACACCTCCTAAATTGAATACTGACACTACACTGCCCTTTAAAGGCCTAATCTTAGCGCTTAGCGCTACGTGCTTGATTTATTGGTGGTTATTCAGATCGGAATATATTGACCCAAAATCAATAAAGTACAAAGCGGCGATTGGCAGCTAGAATCAGCTGCATTGATGCATAGATAAAAGTGAAGCCATTCCTGGCAATTTTATTCCCCAAATAATGCAATACATATTTCTAGTGGGCTGCATGGATATCTACTTTAACCTTTTCAGTGCTGAGGTGGATCAACACAGCTAATAAAGAGGGAATAAGTGTGACAAGTCCACACTACTATAAGTATAACTACATACAGTATGAAGCACTGTAACTATAATACACTGTACATGAATGCGATGTTCTTCCAGTGCTGAATGGATTAATGACTGAATGCAAAACATTTGGACAAATTAACACATACCTGATAAGAACACACAGTGAATTCATTGTGTATCAAATTGTGTGTTAGCTGTTAGCAGGATTCAGAAAGCACCAAGGCTGTTATCCCATATACTGCAGAGCTGCTTCTCCGCGCTGGAGTACATTTTAGTCCCATTCATTTCAATGGAGCTGATTTCCTCCCCAGCATGGGGAAGCAGCTTTACAGTATTTTGAATAAAAGCCCAAGAGCAATGAATGATTTAACTTGGTTTTGTTGTATGTATTTGGGGGGGGGGGGGGGGGATTTGTATGTATTGGAGGGATGGAGGGGGGTTATGTATTTAGGTAGTGGTGGGGGGGTTGTATGTATTTGGGGGTGGGGGTGGGGGGTTGTATGTATTTGGGGGTGGGGGTTTGTATGCATTTGGGGGGTGGAGGGGGGTTGTATGTATTTGGGGGTGGGGGAGGTTGTATGTATTTAGGGGGCTTGCATGTATTTGGGGGGTGGGGTTTTCTTTGTATGTATTCTTGGGGGGTTGTATGTATTTGGGGCGTGTTTTTTGTATGTATTTGGGGGGTGACGTTTTTTTTGTATGTATTTGGCTAGTGGGGTATTTTTTCATGTATTGTGGGGGGGGGGGGTATGTGTTTGGGGCTGAGTGTGTGTGTGTGTGTGGGGGGGGGGGCAAGGGGGGAGGGAATGAGTGTGAGGGGATTTTGAGTGACAGTGGAGTAATTTGATGGAGGGGGGAGAGTGAGAGGAGAGAGGAGATGTACATGGGAAGAGGGGGGAAATAGAGGGGGCTCGTAAGGTGTAAAATGAAGGGGTTCGCAAGACTGGCGACACAGGGGGCAGGGGCCTAGTTGTAACTCTAGTCCTTGGCCCCGGGAGACCTGTCTGCGGCCCTGGGTGCAGCTACTTTGTTTTGTGGTTTATGTTCTAATATACAGCGTAAGAGTGTGTGTACAACAGGGAGCAGACAAAAGCACAGAAAGAACTCAAATAATGAGAGATGCAAAAATAAACATTCTGCCTTTGTGTGAGAGAGTGACTGGGATATGAGCAGGTGGATATTAACCACCAATACTTGTAAATATAAAGTTGAGGTGCAAGAAAGTCCTTAGTGGACCCTGGCATCAGGGGAGGGGAGAATGGCCATGCAGCCAAACCCCAGTCCACACCAGGACCCCACACTCCCTTAGGTGATACAGATGATTCCACGAGCACTAACCTGGCAGCTTCAGCTCAGCACTCCATGTTACAAGCTGTGCAATAATGTAACTTTATATATTATCCGTCATATTCTTAATATTGCTGAACTCAGTAAGTTGTGAAATTGTTTGTGTATCATTTATTGACTCTGCAACTGTTTTTTTTTATTTTTATTTTAGTACTGTACAAATAATAAGCTTATTGTCATCTTAACATTTTCTAATTTACATATTCATATTAGCTTATTTTCCCGATACCTCAGGTATCTCTCCCCATGTTGTATAGAGAAGTATTTTGGGGAGGTATATAAGTCAATGTGTACTTTACTAAATAGGACTCCTCTCCTCTCTAAATGCACACCAGCATCAACATAATCCCTCACTCCATGTGGCGTATCCAAGGAAGGACCCTCCCTCCACAAAACAAAACACAAATGAAGCAGCGCGGATTGCTGCTTTGAGGAAGGCGCCAACAAAGATCCCATTTATTTTTAAGTTAATCTACATCAGGGGTGGCCAACTCCAGTCCTCGAGGGCCACCAACAGGTTAGGTTTTCAGAATATCCCTGCTTCAGCCCAGGTGGCTATCTATGTCATGCCTTCGACTGAGCCACCTGTGCTGAAGCAGGGATATCCTGATAACCTGACCTGTTGGTGGCCCTTGAGAACTGGAGTTGACCACCCCTGCTGTAGAGTTTAATCTCTGATCCAGTACTGCATTTGAATTCATAGCATATATGTTAAAAATAAACTACAATAAATGAACAGTCAATGTGTATAAGAGGGATAGTACAGACAGCATAATACATATAAGCATTACCTTTCCCCTGAAGTTCTTTCTGTTGCTGTTTGCGCGAGGAGACAATTTAAGAGTGACAATGCTGTAAAGAATGTCTGCTCTTTTATCTGGGGTGTGTCCAGAATTGCAGAGAGGAAGGAGAAGCAGATGTTTTTTATCGATACTGCATGGCAAGTTCTCGGTCTATTTAATATTTTTGCTCACATCTATTTCCTCACCTTTGTCTTTTTCTAGTGCAGTAGTTGTCCGACCTTTATTTGGTTAATGAACCCTATAATTACAATCTCTTGTGAAATTCGGAGGAAACCCAACCTTAGGTAAAGCGGAAGATAGAGAACTCTCGTAAGCTTGTCTTATAATATTAATGTTTAGTCCAAATAAACAAGGTACTGAAGTACTCATTTACTCTGCACTATCTCAACTGGACTAACACGACCATGTCTATTTGGGTCTGTAGTGTGGTGAGGTATTTTTTGGTAATTATTCACCACTATAGTATAGGTACCTCAGTTAGTGTCATTTTAGATGGCCATCTTATGAAAAAGGTTATTCTCTACTTTTCATTTTTCATTATGCCCCTCATTTAGAGTGTATTCCCCAATGTCCTTCTATGTACTGTAGGGGACACTAGTGTTTTTTTTTTTTATATATATATATATATATATATATATGCAGTGTTCGAAAAACCTATACATTTGCTCGCTCCGGGCGAGTGGATTTAACCCCCGGGCGAGTAAATATTGGCCCAAGCACCACACGTTTGGTACTAGGTGGCGAGTAGATTTTGTTGTGTGGCGAGTAGATTTTTTGGTGATTTGTCAACCACTGTATATATGTGTATATATATATATATATTTTTTTTTTTACTCATATCCTTTTTTTTTTGTATTAAGTTTGATGTCATGTACAGGCTATGTATCAATATTTCTTATGTTTATTATTATTATTATTATTTTTGCATTATGTCACTGTTATATTGTGTATTTTTAGATGTACTGTATATGTTATCTAGTGCCAAGTACAGAGATTATTTAGCATGTGTGTGCACAATCAGATTGAATTTGTCTAGTGGTATATACCTTTAACCAATCAAACTCACCTGAGTACTATATATACTCATGCTAGGTGATATGAAGACATACCCCTGTTGAAGTGGACTGGCTCCATGAAACGCATTGGGCATTGTGGGACATCTGATCCCTGATCCTTGGAATTGTATCTGAGAGCTTCCAGGACCACGCTCGCAGCAATGCAGCAATCACGGGAGCGGCAGATTTGTGCAGTCTGCGCAGCTCAGCATTGAGTGCGCTGCTTTAGCAGGAGAGAGGGATCCCTTTCATAAGAAATAGGGGAGTTCCTTTTTGTCCCCATTGTGAGCCCCGAGTGTGGGCATCCCCCTCTGCTGAGTGAGACGCGGAGTACGGAGCTCGTGTACGGAGACTGTACGGTGACTATCTTTTTTTTCCCGCGTGTAGAATTCAAACAGCCCTCTCAGCTGTTCCAACACCGGCAGATGGTCGTGCTGGACGGACAACGGGCTGTGGGACCAATACCGGAACCTTGGGTGATATACTTAAAATAACTTATTTTCTGTTAGTGGTCGACGTTTTTTTTAATGTTTTTTAATAGTAAAACTTGAATACTCTATGTTTTTCCTGCACTTCTCTTCTATTACTAATGCACATAGGTATTGAGCCAACTGAGATCAGCTGCAGAACTTTCTGTCGACAGATATAGGGGCCTATGCAGAGAGCAGCGCTATTTCGAAATTCGCCATTTTTTGGAGAAAATCGCGCAGAAAGCAGCAGAAAATGGCGAGTTCCGAAAAACGCGCCAATTTTTCTTTTCTATTTGTAAAACTCGCCTCGCGGCTGGCGAGAACCTCAATCTCGCCAGTTTTAAAAATATCCGTATGCAGAGAGGCGCGAACGGCATCTAGCGGCTGGCGCGATTGTCTCCGTTTTGCCTCGCCAGAAAAAACTCGCGGCCATTGCAAAGGGAAAAAAAAAGGCGCGAATTTGTTTTAACACATTTCTGAAGCGCGCATCTCGCCAATTTAAACTCGCCACACGCATCCATGTTAAACATAGCAGAATTCGCACTTCTCTGCATATGGAGATTAAAACTCTCCAAAAAAGCTACTTTTTAATAAATTCGCCAATTTTAAAATTCGCTGCTCTCTGCATAGGCCCCATATTTTCAACAGAGCTGGCAAGCTTGTGAAAAAGATTATCCTTTTACATTGACAATTATTTTTGTGTATATTTGACACTTACACTATTGAATTAGATTTGGACACTTTGCCTATTGTATTTCCCCACAAAGACTTTTCACTATTATATGGAAACTTTTTGGGGGGTAAATTCTAGACCTTTTTTAGGTCTAAGATTTTTTTTTCCAGCATATTAAAAGCATTTTATGTTATTATACTTTATTAATTGCACTATTTATATTGTTTGAGGATAAGTATTCACTTATCACAATGGAAATATTTTTTTCCTATACAGTAGTATAGGCAGTTGAAATAGCTTTTTAAAGCAAATTCTATGTGTGTTGTTTTACATGCTTTCAGAATTGTTCTTAAATCATAATAACAATTTTACAGCATTAGGTAAATTAGTTATAGGGTTGTTAAATTGTAGAGTAAATTATAATACACTGATTTTCTTTTAACAGTAGGTACATATGCATAAACTATGAATTCTATCTTAAATTGCTGGAAAGGGCCCAGCAATGTCTACAACAAACTTGGAATTATTGATACCAATGAAAAATAAATAAAATGTATCGCTGTGCGAACGTTAGATTGTAAACTTTTCACAGCAGGACCTCCCTCTGCCCTGTGCTGTTATTTCCCTTTTGTGTTTATCCCAATTGTGTGTGCTTTATTTACCTTATATTGTCATTTTGTAAAGAGCTGTGTGGACTCTTGGTTCCATGTAAATAAAATTGTACTGTACATATATACAAGTGTTTGCCAATTTAAAATGTTGCCAGAATCTCTGCAATTGTTGGTAGAATGTTGTAATTAGTAGGTGACATTGCACATTGATTTGTAATGCTTAAAAAAAATTGCTAAGGTGAAGTTTAATACGTAGATAGGGTGCCTCGATTGAAACTCCAAATGTATGGTTGCTGTGTGCTACCAGGGAGGTAGAGATAATATATGGTGAGGTTGATGGATTGTATCAAAGAGATAGAGTCCACACAAAGAATCCCTTTGATAGGTGCACTACAGACTAGAATAATTATATACAGTATAGTTAATTCTTTAGATGGTCCATGTCACGATAGCTTATGACAGGTTGTAATTTACACAAAATAACTGGGTATGAACTGAACGAGGCTTAGATATAACAAATTGTATTTATTCCTTTGGATAGGTGAACACACGATATAGTACAGTAACAGACAAGAAGTACACTTACTTTGGGGATGGGGAAGGAGAAGTATGAAGCATAGCAATTCTCTCGCAATCAGGTAACAGTTCAGATGATATCAGAAGACACAGGATAAAGGGTGGACAAGTTTATAAACCTTTTGTGCCCTATCCTTAACAATGAGTACAGTGGATTGGTTTTCAATTAACTCTAGCCACTCATTAACGTGGGAACACATTTTGACACATGCCCCCCTGCTAGTTGGTACATGCGCAGTAGAGCTCTGGGGTCTCATTTCTGTAACCCCTCCTCTGCATCAGGAATGCCAGCTAGTCTACCAGATTGGATTCCTGGCAGGATATTCTTTGTTGTGAGGTGTGAAATGGAACACTTGAAGACTGCTCTGCTTTGAGTAATCTCCGCCCTCATACAAACAGTGGAGGTGACAAAATCCTTTGAACCATACTTAAGTCCTAGACATTGGGTCGCCCTTCTGGCCATATGCTACCCTGGTATGCAAAGGAATTTCCTCTGGGTTTTACCCATACCTTGGAACACAGTATGAAAGATAAAACATAAACATATTAAAATATCCAGTTCCGTTGGGTCCAGCAGGTCCAAACTTCCCAGTTCTCAATGCCGGAACTGGGACACCCTATGTTCCAATTTGCGACTTGCTACGACCTTCGGAACCGGAGATACACAAATACACTTTAAACCGTTTAAACCGTTTCTCATTTTATTGTAAAAATCTCCGCTAAAAAGAAATCTCGCTTTTTCACTAAATCCCCATTGAAAACAACGGGCTTCGCCGCCATAGACTTTCAATGGCAAACCGCCGCCGTTGGCGGCTATGGGAATCCGCCACCATAGACTTTCAACGGGGCTGCGCCGCCGTTGAAGTCAAGGGTTTTTTTCCGCCATAGCCGGTCAATGGAGATTGGCCACCATTGGAGTCTATGGGAAAAGTCCCGACCCTTCAAGGAGGTCCATACTCTGTCGGGTTGGTCCAAGAGGGTCAAGGATGGTTCTGCAGCGATGCCGGAGCAGTGACTACAGATACCCCAAACCCTGATCTTCTGGACCCAACGGAACCGGAGCTATGGATTCCCAAATTTCAGCTTTTGACACTTAGCCGTTTTCCTGAGCCGTTTCTGCCGCCGCCATTGGAACCTATGGCGCGACCCGCTATTCTCGGTTCGACCCTTATCGGGGGTCCAGGATACGGGGACCCGGTTGTGGTCGAGTGGGGAGAGGTCTAGGAACTAGGGGCAGAAAGAATTTTATTTCTACAGTAGAGGCAGCGATTATTCTAACAAAAACCAGTGGCAATTCCCCAAAAGACCCAGGTACACCCAGGTACATTCTGAATACATGCCTTAAACGTTCCTTAAACTAGCCCCAGCATTTCTGCATTGATTAATGGCCTATCAGATTAACAGCGGGGGTCCCTGGCAGTCCCATTCAAACTGAATTGGATTGCCAGGGATCCCTGCTGTGTTAATCCTATGGGTCGTTAGTCAATGCAGAAATGCCTTAAACGTGCCTCAAACTGGCCCAGAACATACCCAGCACATACCCAGAATGTAACCCGGCTAGTTTACAGCAAATGTTAGAATAAACGTTGCCTCTACTGTAGGTGCTCTAGAACTGTTTATTCCCACGCCACTTGTCGTTGAACTTGACTTGTTAAGTGATCAAAGCTCTCCTATTGAAAATGTATCCGCTTTGCGGTTAAGCGGTTTGGACGGCAGCCAACTCGTTCCTGGAAAGCTCTTTCGACGATTCTCCATTGAAGTCAATGGGCCCATTGACTTACGATGGGAAACCGCCGCTCTTCCTCTTGGACGCCATCTGCTGGTCTTCTCAGGAAACAGGACTCAACAGCAAGATTCGCCATTGAAACACATGGAGCCTCAATGGCGGCCTATGGGAGCCTGCAAAATGGTGCCTGAAAAGGCGGGAAAATTACACAAAGGGCTATAATCACTAAACAACTATTAACCCTTGTGCTCCCGGATGGATCCTAGTGTGTGTGTGATGCAGACACTGATTAAACCAGATGTTACAATAAAACAGGGGAATACACATTTACATGTCATAACAAGGGTTAAATCACATTTCTGGACCTCAGCTCAGTTAACCCCTTGTCTCCCTGGTGAGGTCAGGGGATGGCCAAATGGGGTGTAACCCCTTTAATACCGGGCCACCCCCTCTCTCCCTCTACAGTCCATACAAAACTGCGAACAACGGTTAAAAATAAAACTTTAATAACATGTAAATAACAGACAATGTTAAAAGATTGACAGTCCTCTGAATTTAATAGTATTGTGATGTCAATGGACTTAGTATAGGATTGTACTATGATAGGCAGAAAAAACTCAAACACACCATGCACAGAGTCCTATGGTGGCCACTGGTCTGTGTGTATGTTCGAAATACTATTCGTAGAGCCTTTGTAGTGTTTGGTTCAAATACCTATTCAAAACTTCAATAGTTCTGGAGGTGTGAATATCCTCTGTTTTGGGATAATGAACTATCCTGAAAAGTGTCCCCCTACATATTAATTATATAAATATCCTAACTGTTGTTAATACTGATTAGCCCAGAATGAGTTGGGCACTTAAAAATTGGTGATGTGTACGCTTCTATTGGTGCCCCTTGCTTCCTCCTGTGCAGGCGTCTCTGCTAGTATAGGTGGAGGATAACTCTGGAAGGGGCTGCCGCTATCTAAGTGTATGTAGAGGTTGTATTGTATCCCAGATGCTACTTGGGGAAGTGTGCTTAAAAGCTCTGAAGTGCCTTAGTGAGAAGTGATAGGTGTAGTGATGTCCTTGAACATCAAAATTATGTTAATGTCTGATGTTACAAACAGTTATTGTGATGATAATGTCTTTTGGGTAGACAGTATCTATTATTTCTTATACAGGCTACTAGTTGTACTGTGCCTTTAAACAGGTACTGTGTACTTAAATAATAAAGGTGTTAACCTGTATATGGTTATTAATCATAAGCTGAGGCTGTCAGTCCCTTGTGAGCGTTTTACTAGTCAATTGTTGTCGTTGGGCATAGGGTGTCCGCAAGATATGTGGCTCATATCCCCTTGGAAATATCAACCTCGACTTACCCTCGACTACGGTTACCTCTCTAACCCAAGACACGGCTACACGGACTTCGACGATTCTCAACTCTCCAATCCCAGACCACGGCTTAACGGACTTCGACTACGCTGCTCTCCATAACCGAAGACCCAGGCAAGTATACGGACTAACCCACTCTCTCCTACCCAGACCCAGCTACGCTGACAATCTGCCTTCCAGGCACGCCTCCGCTGCTGTCGGTGCGTGGTTTCATACCTTCCCACCTCAGTACTGGGGTCTTATCTTGTTTGTGGGTAGCGCAAGGGTTACAGTATGCAATAGTGTCAGGAGACAGGCAGGAAGGTATAGACAAACAGGAACACACTTTATTGTACACACTGCAGATATTCAGCATACACAGCTCACACAGTGGTTACAGCAATTCTTGGGCTTCACCCTCAGGATGTACCTTGGGCCTCCACTGCAGGTACAGGGCCCCCACAGCAGTCCTTGCTCTTCCCTGGCTCCCTATTAGAGCCAGAGGAATGTTCTCACTCCTAACTCCCCAAGTGGAGAAGGCAGTAAGTGCACAGCCAATCCGCACTTGAACCTATCTCTCTCAAGGGTAGAGACAACTGACTAACTTTGGTAGTGCAGTCCTTTAAGTACAGGAAAAGCAGGAACAAGGTCTGAGTCCCTGATTGGACACACATGCCTAGTTGCACCGCCTCCCCTGTGACTCACTGAAGCTGCTGGGGGTGGGGAAAACCTAGGATTAGTCCTGGCAGGCCTGCTCTTACCAGGGCTTACTGCCAGGAGAAGGACAGACTGGTATCATTTAAACATACTCTTGAGTGCATTCTACGTGGAATCTGTCCTTTCTTGTTTGCCATTCATATATTTTCCCTATTGCACCTAGATATATTATATATAGATTACTTACAGGCTGATGCGAGAGTTTTCTCCCCTCCCCTTTTCCTGTATAAGTCTGATAACATTGATTATTAAGTTATCCTAGCAAATCCATGGAGCTAAACCCTCAGCGCTCAAACACATTAACAGCCTTCACTTCCTCGTGACGTCAATGCGTTATTACACCCTATGCATTTTGCTCATTAAGGAGCTTCGTCAAGATCAGGCAACCAGAGACCTAGCAAGTGGTTTAAATAGCCTTCCACTGCCATTGACACTAGCCACAGCAAGGCACATTCCCTATTGGAAACTAATTTGGGTATGTATATATGAAGGCTATGCAGTACAGTGTTAACATACAAGTAAATAAATGACTCAATACAATAAAGAAAATAAAAAAATTAAATGTAAAACATATGAATTAATTTGTTACCACTTTAAGGGAGGAATCCAAGTGCTTTTTTTAAAACATTTAAATAAATCAGGATTACGCAGAGGTCTTTGGAACTGAATCCCACTAATTTCAGGTCCGGGAAGCCCCTGCTTTTGGAGATACTTACTGTAGCTCCATAGCGAGCAGGGCCACCAACAGGGCGGGTCTGCTGGGGTAGGCGCCCCGACCCTATGAGTCAGGGGGCCCAGCTGACCGTGCCCCCTCCGTGCCCTTTTCTAATAATTTTTTTTAAAATGCTGGTGATTCCCGGTGTGCATGCGCAGAGCTGAGGTCTTGGCGTGCATGCGCAGGGGAAGCAGGGTGTCTGGCCTGCTGCCTGTGGGCCCACTCCCCTCCTCTGCCTCCCCCGCTCTCAATGTGGGATGGAGGGGAAGCGCCTTTGCGAGCCCGTGTGCACCAACCCAGCTTCCCCCGCATGCACCAACCCAGCCTCCCCCGTGCGCGCCAACCCAGCCTCCATGCGTGCAAACATAGCTTCCCCACGTGTGCCAACACAGCTTCCCCCCGCTTGCCTCCAGCCTCGGAACTAGCCTGCCAGTCTCGCCCTCAACCACCCGTGCCCCTCCACCGCCGAGTCTATCTTGTGTCTGGCGGGCAAGGAAGCAGTACCCACCTGATTAAGGTTAGTCAGTCACCCACCTACTCCCCCACCCAGTCACTGATGGTCACTCACTCAACCCACCCACTCACCCACCCAGTCACTCACCCACTCACTCGCCCAGTCACTCACTCAACCCACCCAGTCACTCACCCACCCACTCACTCACCCACCCAGTTACAGGCAGTCAGTCACTCACCCAGGCAGTCAGTCTGTCACCCACCCACATAGGCAGATAGTCACCCACCCACCCATCCAGGCAGTCAGTCACCCATCCACCCATGCAGTCAGTCACCCACCCACCCAGGCAGTCAGTCACCTGTCTTTTGTTGAAAATATAAAAATAAACAGATTGCATTGTAATGTTTTTTTTCCATATTACAATAAGAAGAAAACTGTTACGTAAAAGTTGTGCACTAATTTTTTTTTCCGTGGTAGGTGCACTATGGGTTTGTGGGGCAGCAGGGGGGGGAGGGGGGCAGGGGCCCTGCTTCTTTCATTTGTCCTGGGCCCCATGCTTTCTGTTGGCGGCCCTGATAGCGAGTGCCGGTAGCCACGTCAACTAAAAACTGGGATTAAAGTTTAATTCTCCCGCGTCATGAGCCTGATGATGTCACAGCTTCCCATTGGCCCGCAGGATACAGGAGCTTTGAAACGCTGCCATAATGTGAACTCTGGTAGCCGAGCGGAGTGGCTACTGGCACCTCCTACGGATGGAAGCAGGGCTTCCCCGTAGCTGAAAGCGATGAGCAGGGCCGTCTTAACGTATGGGCACGATGGGCAGTTGCCCGGGGGCCCCACAGCATAGGGGGGCCCCACGCGCCTGGCCCATGCGTGCCCACCAATGCTTAAAGCTTCCCTCCCCTCCCCCGCCCGGCACCCCTGCTCGCTCTTAGGGTTGCCAGGTGTCCAGTATATGAGAGATAATGCAGGACATGAGATAGAGCAGGGCTGCTTCTGCTAGGGGGCTGGGCAGCTTCTGATTGGTTGCTGCAGTGTAATTCAGCCAATCGGGAGGTGGCAGGAGCCTGGGGGGTGGACCCAAAGAGCGGAGAAAAAGCATGCAGCAGAGAGGTGAATGCAAGAACACAAAAATCACCAGGCGCTCCTGTGAGTGTTTCAGATGAGAGGAAATAATACAGTATAATAAATGCAAAATATGAAATTGAATAATATACAACCAGTGTCAGTTTGCAGCTTGACCTTCAGTGGATCTTCCTTCTAGATCCTTATATAGTTGCAGTGTCCAAGAGTCAGGGAGCGCAGACACCAGGATGGATATATAGGGAGAAAAAAACAATAACACAAATGATAGTGCAATCCTGTATGGGAAGGAAATCATGCAACTGGAAATGGGGGCATACACAGTGGATAAAACAGATGTGTACAGGGAGCATACACAGTGGATAAAACAGATGTGTACAGATAACCACTGCTATAATCCTATGGGATGGGAGGCTGGAGCAAAATAAGGAGTACACATATCACAGTGGTTGAAATCAAGAGTAGCCACACATGTGTGAAAAATGGCCAAAAAAGTTTTAGTTGATGGACATCAGGAGGCACACAGATGCAGTGGGAACTTACAATCAAGCCCCAGAATTCAGGCAATGGAAATAGAGCTTAGTCTGTGTCCATTGTGGGAGATATAACCTGTATGCGTAGTGGCTGCTGCAAGGAGATCAGGCTGCGCTGGCACTTCCTCCACTGTCAGCCACAGCAGGACTTCCGGGTTTGATTCTCCTCACCACCAGTCTTTGCTATCCGCAGTTGCAAAAGTAAATCAATTAGTGAACATCTTGATGTATATACTATCGCACGTATGTCACTTTATGTTTGGGACTTGCGGTTATAGATTAACCAAAATCAACTGTAATTATGGTTATAACGGATTGCAAACTGAATATTCTTTGTTTTTAACCTATTAGTCTCTATTGCGCATGACACTGATGCCTGTGCATCCCGCGCGAGCGCACATCAGCCATGAATGCCGGTTCCCATCATGCCATCTGCGGTATACTTGCATTTCATTGGCTGAGTGACGTCACGTCCGGTTTACTTCCGGTATTTCAGCAGCTCACGCACAGGTAATGTTACTCTTAGAGAAAGCCCAATCGTTGGGTGAAACGCGTTAGAGGTGCAGGGGTATGTTTCCCCTCCTCTTGTTTTTATCCATGTCTGAATAAAGGAAACTTTTTTAGCACAGTCCTGCCTTCGCAGCTTTTCCTGCATCGTAGTGCCCGCTGATTCACCTCTCCCCATCGGTACAAGGTGATTTCGTTTCGTAAGCTCTATTTCCATTGCCTGAATTCTGGGGCTTGATTGTAAGTTCCCACTGCATCTGTGTGCCTCCATATGTCCATCAACTAAACCTTTTTTTGCCATTTTTCACACATGTGTGGCTACTCTTGATTTCAACCACTGTGATATGTGTACTCCTTATTTTGCTCCAGCCTCCCATCCCATAGGATTATACTGTCGCGGCCGAATTTATTCTAACATTTGCCCGGTCTCGGCCGCAACAGATACCGGGCGCGCGCCGAGGTGTCCCGTGCGCGCGACGGAGCCTCGGAGGATCGGTCCTCCGATCGAGGCACCCCCCTCCCCTCTCCGGGTCCACCGGGTCCCCTGGAGCCCCCCACCGCCATCCCGGGAAACCTCCCGGCTTGCGGCTCGAGCCGAGTTAGATTAAAGTGTGCCGCCTCTGTAGCAGTGGTTATCTGTACACATCTGTTTTATCCACTGTGTATGCTCCCTGTACACATCTGTTTTATCCACTGTGTATGCTCCCTGTACACATCTGTTTTATCCACTGTGTATGCCCCCATTTCCAGTTGCATGATTTCCTTCCCATACAGGATTGCACTATCATTTGTGTTATTGTTTTTTCTCCCTATATATCCATCCTGGTGTCTGTGCTCCCTGACTCTTGGACACAGCAGAGAGGTGAGGCTGTGTCTGTGTGTCTCAGTATGTCTGTGTGTGTGTGTGTCTCAGTGTCCTGCCTGTGTGTGTCTCAGTGCTGCCTGTGTGTGTCTCAGTGTCCTGCCTGTGTGAGTGTGTGTGTGTGTGTGTGTGTGTCAGTGTCAGTGTGTGTGTCTGTCTATCTGTGTATGTCTCATTGTGTGTCTGTCTATCTGTGTCCTGTCTGTGTATGTGTGTGTCTGTCTATCTGTGTCCTGTCTGTATATGTGAGTGTGTGTGTATCTCTGTGTGTGTGTGTGTGTGTGTGTGTGTGTGTATCTCAGTGTCCTGCCTGTGTGTGTGTGTCTCAGTGTGTCTGTCTATCTGTGTCCTGTCTGTATATGTGAGTGTGTGTGTGTGTGTGTCTGTCTGTCTATCTGTGTGTATGTGTGTGTCTGTCTTTCTATCACTGTCCTGCCTGTATATGTGTGCACCTCATTGTGTGTGTGTGTGTTTATAAATAACATTCTTCCCCACCAACGATTCTCGCGTGCGTCGCACTTTTCACCATTGTGTCCAGTATTTTTGAACAACCCATCTGGCAACCCTACTCGCCCGGCACCCCGGCTCCGCTCTCTCTCCCCCCGTCCGGCTCCGCTCTCTCTCCCCCCAGCCGGCTCCGCTCGCACTCCCCCCTCCCGGCACCCCGGCTCGCGTCACAACCGCTCGCAGCCTAGCAGTGTAGCACTTCCGGTGCCTGCTGCTGCTAGTGAGCGCGTGGGAGGCTGGGAGCGACAGTGTAGGCAGGGGCCTGTGCACTGCTTTGCCCAGGGGGCCCTAATGTTGTTAAGATGGCCCTGGCAATGAGGTTAAGCTTTGGAGACCCTCGTGCTTCAATCACCAGTTAACAAAACTCCCCCAAAAAAACGCTTGAATTGCCGCTTTAAGATCCTTATTACAGTACATGTCACTTATTTTCCAGCAGTAAAGTAAATAAGACTCACAAATAAAGAAAAGATGCAGTATGATGTTTCAAATACAGGAACATCAATACATAAAGCAATGGAAAACAAACATACACACCCACAATACAAATAAATATACAAATACCTGTATGCACATATTTACTTTCATCTATAAATACCAATATGTGCTGCACATTGGTTTTCTAAATGACTGTGCCTAGAAGAGCCTCCTGGCACATGACAGGATTAGTCATAACTCCTGGACACAGGTACTGGAGAAGTTAATGATGCATTTACTTCTGGGCTGGCAATGCCAGAGCAAGGAGCTTACATTCCCAATATTAATGTGTTCCACTAACATCTTTGTTACTACTACCACAACTGCCTAATAAAGTCTTCAGATTTTAATTCTGTAATCCAAACTTAATAGTGGTATTGTGCATGATTTCACAGGGAGCTTGATTAGATACAATTGCAAAGCTCACTTGACCCACTATTTAAATGGTTATGCTAAATGTATGCTTTAAGAACACGCTTTAAAATAAAAATACTTTTTCTTCAATAAAGGAAGTTGTGGGTCTGTGTGTTATGACATTGCCACTTTAAGAGCTCACTTTACACAGTAATGTTAAGTTTCGTTTCACGGATCCCTTGGCAGGCCACTCACATTTTTTCTGCAGTAGTCATGCAACTTGTCAATGTTTTAAAAACAAACTAAAAAAGCTCCCAAATGTACTCTTACTGGAAGATTAAAGCAGCAATATTCTATTCTGTATGCATCTTTCAAAACAGGGGGTCTCCCTGTATGGGACTGTAACTTTTTCTCCTTCCCCCTATTCAATATGGTGAGAAGCAAGACAATGCCCATATGACAATGTATCACTTTCCATTTTCAGCATTGTTAACTGTGTCCTATCCTGCTTCTCAATAAGGGCCGGATTCAGTTTTGTCCTGTGGACGGACTGAAAACTTCTGTGGACTCGGACAATGTTAAATTAAGCTCAAAGGCAACTATTCAACAAGCTGCAAGGCCGCCAAGTAAGGAAACCCTCTGAGCTCTATTTGTTTGGAGCTCAGACGCTCCACTGGTATGGAGAAGCAGCTTCACAGAATATTAAACAGGAACTAATATTGAAACAACAGATTTGTTTCAAGAGCTGTAACCCTTCACTCTTGCTTTTTCAGCACTTGTCAGTCTCATGCCCCAAAATGTGTCAGTGGGGTCTTCTAAGTGGAACCCTTTGAGCCAAATACAAAATTATGTAAAGGAGTCACAATCACTCACACAGTTCAACACACTCAGTGTGTATGCTTTTAATATATATATATATGAATACTGAGAGAGAAAAAAGAAGAGTCCCACTAAAAGCACTCAAGCAAAATAATAATACATTTGTTTATTCAAAAGAACAAGGATTATACGACAAAAACAAAATAACATTTAAATCAGTCTGTTTTAAATGTTATAATGTTATTTTGTTTTTGTCGTATAATCCTTGTTCTTTTGAATAAACAAATGTATTATTATTTTGCTTGAGTGCTTTTAGTGGGACACTTTTCTTTTCTCTCTCTCAGTATTCATTTATACTTGTCCCCAGCACCGTCATTAGGCTGTTCATTTTATATCGCTCAGCAATTATATTAATATTTATGATTTAAGCAATCACGTATTATTTTTTCTAGTTAGTTGCAGGCTTATCCTTGTTGTGTTTTATTATATATATATATATATATATATATATATATATATATATATATGTGTAACGGTTTTTCTGGCCCGGCCTGACCCACCCAATCTCACATTGGCCCCTGTGGTCTAACCAGTCCCCATTACAGTGTAGTAGTGTCTGGTGGTGCACCTGTTGGCAACAGGACTCCTGAGTCTCCCGCATGATGGTGTATGGGGAGGACCCGTCCAGACAGGCAGCTGAGGTAGTGTGCTGAGTCCTACCTAGTTCCAGTGCAGCGCCTCCACCTCATCCGGGTCCCTTCGGTCACTTGGGGATGGTCCTGGCGAGGAACTCCTCTGTGGTGCTCCTCTCTGTACATTCACTCCACACATGTACACGAGAGGGTTTGTGATTAAGAGCATCTTTATTGGTTAAGGTGGGCTAACTGCCCCTCGCAGTAGTTTCTCTAGCCACTCATTGTCCCTCAGTGCTTCCCTTTGAAAGGTGTAATTCTCCTTTAATAGGGATTCCCTATCCCAGCCGGGATGTCTTTACCCTGTGCCAGGTCCCTGGACACAGTCTTCCTGTTCAGCTACTATAACATAACTCTTGCAGACTATTCAGAACTCCTGCAGAACTCAGGACTCAGATAGAACTAACTTTTAGACACAGTGCTGTGCCTTATGTACACTCTGGAAGCTGACACACCTCGGACATCACTAACCATGGAATCAGAGCATGTGACCACTCCCATCCATACACAGGGCACCCCACTAGGGTGTGAGGGCAAACCTCCATAATTACTGCTGGCATGCCCACAACTTACCAGGCCTTACTGTCAGCAGGAGAGATGACTGTAGCCATTTTACATGACCGCTACATTCTCCCCCTGGTGAATCCCATCGTCCTCGCTGGGACCTAAATTTAAATACCTTCTTCCAGGAAGCACTGTAACACATAACACATAATTGTTAACATCACAGATTGTCCATTATACAAAAAAAAATTGACCACAGTAACATCTCGTCAAGCCCGCCCCGACCAGCAGCCACGAGCCCTCAAAATGCCTCAGTATCCCCCTAATAATAGTGGCTCGGGTCAGGTTTCTTAACCTCTCTACCACCCATGTCCAGGACCGTGACATGATAGTGCCTAGGCAGTCCCCTCTCGGGCCTATAGGTCACCCTGTGTTTGTGTATATTCCTCCCTATACTCCACACTCGCATCAGGTGATCTATTCTGTCCTCTGCCCTCCTTCCTGTAACTTCACTCCCCTTATTGACTAGGTACATCTCGATGGTTTCCCTAAGCCACCTTTCCCTGTTCTCTTCTATCTCCTCCATGAGGGGTTCAGGGACATAAGGGTACTCCAACCCGTGGGAAGACTTGTATCGAGCCATTATTGCCCGTTCCGCTCTACTGACCCTAATTAGGTCAGCTCTACCTGCCCTCCCAGATAGCACCCATGACAGGGGTTCGTCAGGATCCACAGGGTCTGACAGTGTGTCGGGACCCATGGGCTCTATCTCCCTGTGCTCAATCTTATACCACCGTTCCTGCAGCTCTCTGTCTCTGTCTTCAGGGGTGAATTCTCTCTTGGCCCACCAAAAGTCAACTACATCCTCCCTTCTAATAAGGAATCGCGTACGATCCATCCAGGCCGCATAACCTTCAAAGAGGGGCGCCCACCAACGGTGTTCCTTGAACCTATGTGAATCCCCTGAGTCACTCTCTTCCGCATCCCCCCATGAGAATACCCCCGATGTCCGTGCTGACCGTGGTACGGACCACCGTGATGATCCCAGGGCCTTGTCCTCTGTTTTATTGGTCACAGGAGGCAACCACCGGCCTACCGCGGCCTTGCCTAATTCTCCCCCTCCCCGAGAAATGCCCTCCGTAGCGCAACTGTGCTGTCTTTCCCCAGTCCGTCTCTCCTCCCCCCAAAAGGTATGTCCACAAGTTCCAGGCTAGGCGGGGACCCCGGGGAACATGTGATGGGGGCAGGGGTTTTACCTAGGGCATGGGGTTGGGCGTAGGGGCAAGATGGGATACGCCACGGGACTACGACCCGTTCCCGGCTGTCCATGGACTGCTCCAAGGAGGATATCTCACCCTCATCCGTCTGCGGGTCTCCCATCCAGCTCTTGGGCCTTTGAGGTGATCGGGGACCTTCACCCGATCGCCGAAGCGTTGCTGCATCTTTCCCGTCTGTTCCGCCGCCGCCACCGGAAATGATGTCCTCACCGGAACTGGAAGCGCCGCCATCTTGGGTGGGACCCCCATGCGGGATCTCTTCCTCAATGACGACATCCGGAAGCTCCGCCGTCGTCTCCACCGGAAGTGGTATCTCCTCTGCACGTGCGTCTTGGGCCTGGCACGGCCTTGTTTCCGCTACACCGTCTACCGGAGCAAGGTAAGTGAGTGGCTTTCTCTTACCATTCCGCAGGGGTGTAGGCGTCTCTCGCCCGTCGCCACCATGTCCTGAGGCGGAGGGACTCCGTCTCTCGGCTCGCCGATCTGCGGGGGACGCCCTGCTTTCCAGGCTGCTACTCACACTACGGGGTGTCGTCCTCCCCGGTTCTGTCCTGGGCCTCGATTTCACCTCCGCTAGCTCGCGGAGATCCTCATCCGAGTATTCTGCCTTCCCCGACTTAGGGGTCACCGATCGGGGCGATAGTTTTTTCTCAGTGCAGTCGGGGAGTGACCCGACCGTCTCGGTTGCTGCTGACCCAGCCGATTTAATCGACTCCAGTCCCCTTTCTCCGGGACTTGCACGATTGATCCACAGTGCACCAGGGGACTCGGCGGAGCGCCTAGCCGTATCCCCCGGGGGGTCAGCAGATTGGATCGGAATGAACGTCGGCATTGGCCATAAGTATAATGTCCCGCATTGTGGGCAGCGTGCCGCCGTGTTAACAATGCCTCCGGGCAGCCCGCATTGTAGGCAGAGCCCGACCACCGTCTCGGTGTTGGCCACCCTGACTACCAGTACCCCGCCGGGTACCGAGTAGGGCTGGGTGGAGACCATAGTGCCCACAGTGGAGGAGCAGGCCATTCTTTTAGTAGGGACCACTTTCAGTATGGGTCTCTCCAGGTCAGTGGTTCCTCGCAACTGACCGGTAGAAGCTTCTGGGCCAGCCACTTCCTGCTTCGGCTCCTCCTTCCGCTGGCATAGCTGGAACCCGCCCCCAGGGGTTGCAATTATGGGCGGATCCCACAGGGGAATAGCATGCCCCTTAATTAAGGCCGCGCCTTTCTCAGTCCTGGTGGGCGCGGTCTGCGTTTTCGCGCCAATTTCCTCGTCAGAGTGGGAGTCTTGGCCCGCGGCTAGTTCCCGCCTTCTCCTGGCAGCTGCTTTTCGTGCAAAATATCCCTCCTTTTTGCACGTTACCTCCGCGGCCGGAACTACTACTTGTAGTGGCGCCGTCTGGATATCAGTCCCTGGGCCCAGTGGGTGCATTCCCACAGGCCATAATTGAAAGTCACTCCCCCTGGTGGAAATCAGGGGAGGGTCCCATAGACTAAGCGGTTGACTCAGCACAGGGGCCGAGTGAGTCACTGTCCATGAAGGCGCAGCCATAGCTTTCGCCCCATGCCCCCCATTAGGGCGGGGCTCTGCTGTTCGCGCCATTCCCGGCCAGCTTTTTGCAAGTCCTGAATCAGCCATTTTCTCTGCGACTGGCCCACGCGGTCTCCCTAGCAAGCGGGAGCCGCCATTTTGGATAGCTTTTAAGCCCGAAATGTCAGTTTGTTTGCTTTCCTCACTGGGTTCCCCCCCAGTTATCACAATGTCCTCACACTCTTCAAGGGTGGCCCCTCGGTGTCCCAGACAGGACAAAAACGGGGCAGCCACAGCCTTCGCTCCACTCCAGAGCAGATTAGTTAAAGACAGCTCAGCGACAGTTTGCTCTTCAGTGGGGCGCACGCCACGGGTGCCTTCCCCATCAGCCTCTGGTCGCCATTTTGGGCTCTCCGCACCACGCGGATCCTCCATTCCTTGGGTTGTCACGCTCTCGTACCAATTATCGTACATGGGGCTCCGTTCTGTGGGGCAGCCACCACACCAGTACAATAAAGATTGCTCAGATGCACCACCACATGTGTACCTGATCTAGGCTGGACTCATGTTGCACTACCTCAGGCTAGGCTCACTCTCTCAGTGTCTGCTGTAACTCCTTCCTCCCAGTCTGTGCTCCCTATGGTAAGTGTCTGGAATGGGCTAGAATACTCTGGCTCTGCCATGCAGTACTTGGGGCGTCTACCTCTCTTGGTCAGCCTAGCGCAGACCATCTCCAGGATTCATGACCACGTTAACAGGCTATCCCTTCTGGCGTCCTACCAACTAGCACTACCTCAAAGTGACTCGTCAGCTATAGCCCGGCTCCAGACCCCTCACTCCTTTCAGGCCCCTAGGTCGTCCCTGCGAACTGACCATACCCTGTCAGCCCCTGACCACCCCTAGGTCCGTCCCTACGCAGCACAGAGTGGCAGCAGACGCTCTCCCTGTTTCCCAGTGTGCCTAGCTAGAGCCTGTCCTGATGACAGATCTGATCTCAGCAGCTCGCCTCCAAATGTAACGGTTTTTCTGGCCCGGCCTGACCCACCCAATCTCACATTGGCCCCTGTGGTCTAACCGGACCCCATTACAGTGTGAATATGCCTGATGGTGCACCTGCTGGCTACAGGACTCCTGAGTCTCCCGCATGATGGTGGGTGGGGAGGACCCGTCAGACAGGCAGCTGAGGTAGTGTGCTGAGTCTCACCTAGTTCCAGTGCAGCGCCTCCACCTCACCAGGGTCCCTGCGTCCGCAAGGGGATGATCCTGGCGAGGAACTCCTCCGTGGTGCTCCTCTCTGTACACTCATTCCAGATAGATACACGAGAGGGTTTCTGGCTGAACTCATCTTTATTGACACGGCAGGGCAACTGCCCTCCACAAGGAGTATCTTCAGCCGCTCATCTCGCCAGTGCTCCCTTTTGATAGGTATATCACCTAGATCAGGGATTCACTATTCCCGCAGGAATCACTGTCCTGTGCCAGGTCCCTGGACACAGCCTCCCATGGAGTTACTATATCATAACTGACAGAACTCCTCCTCAACTGGACTTGAATTAGACAGCAACTCAGGTAGAACTTTCCAGCAACTCCACAGCAACCAACCTTAGAACACAGTTCTGTGCCTTATGTAAGCTTCTGAGGCTGACACATCTCTGACATCACTAACCATGGAGTCAGAGCATGTGACCAGTCCCAGCCATACACAGAGCACCCCACCAGGGTGTGAGGGAAAACCTCCATGATTACTGCTGGCATGCCCACACTTACCAGGCCTTACTGCCAGCAGGAGAGATGACTGTAGGCATTTTACATGACCGCTACATTCTCCCCCTGGTGAATCCCATCGTCCTCGCTGGGACCTAAATTTGCATACCTCTTTCCAGGAAGCACTGCAACACAAAACATAATTAACATCACACAAATTTCCTCATAATACAGTACACATGAATACAGTCATCCGCCAAGCCCGCCCCGACCAGCAGCCACGAACCCGCGTAATGTCTCAGTACCCCCTTAATAATAGTGATCTGGGTCAGGTTTCCTCACTTCCCGGTTACCCATATCCAGGACCGTAACATAATAATGCCTAGGTGATCCTCTCTCTGGCACATAGGTCACCCTATGTTTGTGAACATTTCTCCCTATGCTCCACACTCGCATCAGGGTGTCTATCCTTTCTTCCGCCTTCTTACCTACAATGTCACTCCCCCTATTGGCTAAATACAGCTCTATAGTTTCTTGGAGCCACTTTTCCCTATTGTCCTCAATTTCATCCATCAGGGGCTCCGGAACATAGGGATACTCCAACCCATGGGATTTTTTATATTTGACTATTATAGCCCTCTCCGCCCTACTGACCCTGGTCAGATCAGCATTACCTGCCCTCCCAGGTAACACCCATGATAGGGGCTCATCAGGATCGACTGGATCTGATAGTGTGTCGGGACCCATGGGCGCTATGTCTCTACGCTCCAGCTGGAACCACCTCTCCTGTAATTTCCTGTCCCTCTGCTCGGGTGTGAACTCTCCCTCTTTCCACCAGAAATCTACCACGTCCTCCCGCCGGATGAGGAACCGAGTACGGTCCATCCACGCGGAGTACCCTTCAAATAGCGGAGCCCACCACCGGGTCTCCTTAAAGGGATTAGGCCCTGGTTCCCGGTCGTCATCAAATGAAAATACCCCTGACGACCTTGTGGATCGCGAGTTGAACCACCTCGAGGACCCCGGAGCCTTTACTGCCGGTTGGGGTGCTGTATCCGCCACCCTCAATTCCCCTCCTCCCCGTGAATCACCTTCCGTAGCTCCACTGAGCTGCCTCTCACCAGTCCGTTTTTCCTCCCCCCCCAAAGGTATGTCCACAAGTTCCAAGCTGGGCGGTGAACCCGGTGACCGTGTGATGGGGGTAGGGGTATTAACTATGGCGGGGGTTTGGAAATAGGGGCACGGAACGGGACCCCACGGGGTTACGACCCGCTCCTGGCTGTCCGTAGACTGGTCCAAGGATGATGTCTCACCCTCCTCAGTCCTGAGATCGTCTCTCCATTTTCTGGGCCTTGTAAGTGATCGGGGACCTTCCCCCGACCGCCGAAGCGTCGCTGCTTTTTCTTCCTGGGTTCCGCCGTCGCCACCGGAAGTGACGTCCTCTCCGGAACCGGAAGCGTCGCCATCTCGCGTTGGACCCCCATGCGGGATCTCTTCTTCCACGACGACATCCGGTTGCTCCGCCGTCGCCACCGGAAGTGATGCCGTTCCTCCACGTGCGCGTTGGGCCTGGCGCGGCCCTTCCAGCGCTTCGCCGTCTGTTGTGACCAGGTAAGAGATAGGGCTTTTTGGCTTACCCGTCCGCAGGGGTGTAGGCGTCTCTCTCCCATCTCCGCCAGGTCCTGGGATGGCGGGACTCCGTCGGTCGGATCGCCGATCTGCGGGGGACGTCCGGTCACTCACCCCACGGGGCGTCGTTCTTCCCGTCTGTCTTTTCCGCTCCGTTTTTGCTACCGCCAGCTCACGAAGGTCCTCATCAGAGTAGTCCCCTCGCCCCGACCTAGGGGTCGCGGGGCGGGGTGAAAGTCTCTTTGCCCCTGTCGCGGGGTTTAATCCAGCCGCCTCAATGGCCAGTGACCCAGCCGACTTGACCGGCTCCAGTCCCCTGTCTCCGGGACTCGCGCGGTTGATCCACAGCGCGCCCGGGGACTCAGCAGAGCGCCGTGTCACATCCACCGGGGGGTCAGCAGGCTGTATTGGGACGAATGTGGGCATAGGCCACAGATACAAAGTCCCGCAATGAGGGCAACGTGCCATCGTATTCACAGTACCTCCGGGCAGCCCGCATTGTAGGCAGAGCCCGACCACCGTCTCAGTATTGGCCACCCTCACCACCAGCACCCCGCCGGGCACTGAGTAGGGCTGGGTGGAGACCATAGTGCCCACAGTGGAGGAGCAGGCCATTCTTTGTACAGGAGTCACTTCCTGTACAGGTCTCTCCTTCTCTGTGGTTCCTCGCAACTGACTGGTGGAAGTTGCTGGATCCGCCACTCCCTGCTTCGGCTCCTCCCTTCTCTGACAGAGTTGGAACCCGCCCCCAGGGGTTGCAGTAATGGGCGGGTCCCACAGGGGAATATCATGCCCCTTAATTAAGGCCGCACCTCTCTCAGTCCTGGTGGGCGCGGTCTGCGTTTTCGCGCCAATTTCCTCCCCAGAGCTGGAGTCCTCTCCCGTGGCTAGTTCCCGCCTTCTCCTTGCAGCAGCTTTTTGCACAAGGTACCTTTGCTTGCAAATCACCTCCACGGCCGGAACTACTTTTTGTAGTGGCGCCGTCTGGATATCAGTCCCTGGGCCCAGTGGGTGCATCCCCACAGGCCATAATTGAAAGTCACTCCCCCTGGTAGAAATCAGGGGAGGGTCCCATAAACTCAACGGTTGACTCAGCACAGGGGCTGAATTAGTCACTGTCCATCCCGGCGCAGCCATAGCTTTCGCGCCATGCCCCTCATCAGGGCGGGGCTCTGCTGTTCGCGCCATTCCCGGCCAGCTCTGTGCAAGTCCTGCAGCAGCCATTTTTTCTGCGCCTGGCCCATGCGGTTTCCCTAGCAAGCGGGAACCGCCATTTTGATTGGTTTTGGCGCCCAAAAAGTCCATTCGTTCGCTCTCCTCACGGGGTTCTCCCCCAATTATAACAATTTCTTCACACTCTTCAAGGGTGGCCCCTCGCTGTCCCATACAGGATAAAAACGGGGCAGCCATAGCCTTCGCTCCGCTCCAGAGCAAACTCGTTAAGGACAATTCAGCGACAGTCTGCTCTTCAGTGGGTTGCACGCCACGGGTGCCCTCCCCATCAGCCTCTGTCCGCCATTTTACGTTCTCCGCGCCACGTGGATCCTCCACTCTCTCATAACAGTTGTCGTACATGAGGCTCCACTCTGCGGGGCAGCCACCACACCGGTACAATAAAGATTAGCTCAGATGCACCACCACATGTGTACCTTATCTAGGTGTGACCCAGTGTTGCACTACCTCAGGCTAGGCTCACTCTCTCAGTGTCTGCTGTGACTCCTTCCTCCCAGTCTGTGCTCCCTACGGTGAGTGTCTGGAATGGCTAGGTACTCTGGCTGGCTCTGCCATGCAGTACTTGGGGCGTCTACCTGTCTTGGTCAGCCTAGCGCAGACCCTCTCCAGGACTCCTGACCAAGTTAACAGGCTGACCCTTCTGGCATCCTACCAACTAGCACTGCCTCAAGGTGACTCGGTCAGCTATAGCCCGCTCCAGACACCTCACTCCCTTCAGGCCCCTAGGTTGTCCCTGCGAACTGACAATATCCCGTCAGCCCCCTTACTACCCCTAGGTCCGTCCCTACTCAGCACAAAGTGGCAGCAGACACTCTCCCTGTTTCCAAGTGACCTAGCTAAAAGCCTGTCCTGTTGACGGATCTGATCTCAGCAGCTCGCCTCCAAATGTAACGGTATTTCTGGCCCGGCCTGACCCACCCAATCTCACATTGGCCCCTGTGGTCTAACCGGACCCCATTACAGTGTGAATATGCCTGATGGTGCACCTGCTGGCTACAGGACTCCTGAGTCTCCCGCATGATGGTGGGTGGGGAGGACCCGTCAGACAGGCAGCTGAGGTAGTGTGCTGAGTCTCACCTAGTTCCAGTGCAGCGCCTCCACCTCACCAGGGTCCCTGCGTCCGCAAGGGGATGATCCTGGCGAGGAACTCCTCCATGGTGCTCCTCTCTGTACACTCATTCCAGATAGATACACGAGAGGGTTTCTGGCTGAACTCATCTTTATTGACACGGCAGGGCAACTGCCCTCCACAAGGAGTATCTTCAGCCGCTCATCTCGCCAGTGCTCCCTTTTGATAGGTATATCACCTAGATCAGGGATTCACTATTCCCGCAGGAATCACTGTCCTGTGCCAGGTCCCTGGACACAGCCTCCCATGGAGTTACTATATCATAACTGACAGAACTCCTCCTCAACTGGACTTGAATTAGACAGCAACTCAGGTAGAACTTTCCAGCAACTCCACAGCAACCAACCTTAGAACACAGTGCTGTGCCTTATGTAAGCTTCTGAGGCTGACACATCTCTGACATCACTAACCATGGAGTCAGAGCATGTGACCAGTCCCAGCCATACACAGAGCACCCCACCAGGGTGTGAGGGAAAACCTCCATGATTACTGCTGGCATGCCCACACTTACCAGGCCTTACTGCCAGCAGGAGAGATGACTGTAGGCATTTTACATGACCGCTACATATATATATATATATATATATATATATATATATATATATATATATCTTTTTTTTGTAGGAGAGAGAAAAGCCCCCAACAAAAGCACTCTAGTATACCAATTGCAGTACAAATCACAAAATCTTTATTACATAGCTGTCACAGAACAAAATTAAAAGAAAGCAAAGAGTGATTAAAACAAGGTATGGATCCCCTGTACGCAATACTTGACAAATATCCTCTAACGGTAAGGTCCACAAGGAAACAACCGTATCAAATCAAACAGATAATGCACTAAGATGTAGCTCGCATGGTGAGCAAATGAGGTTTATATAACGGGCTAAGATGAAGCTAGAAGTGGCTATGGCCAAGTGGTCAAATCACATGATATGATTGCATACTGATCCCCACACAATCTCTGGGATAGTTACAAATAACACAGTGCTTCAATACATGATAAGACCAAAGTATTACACAGCCTAAAGAAGCACAGTCTAAAGCTCTAATCATATATAACCTAACATCAAACACATTGCAAAATCATGGAGGGAGCAAGGAGCATGGCTCAGAACATAATTACGTGTCCTTGGCAAGGGACACTCCCTGTAGAAGGCTCCTGGCCGAAACGCGTAGGAGTGGGTGCTGTAGGCAGGATCCCCGGGTGTGTCCCTTGCCAAGGACACGTAATTATGTTCTGAGCCATGCTCCTTGCTCCCTCCATGATTTTGCAATGTGTTTGATGTTAGGTTATATATGATTAGAGCTTTAGGTGTCTGAAGTGTGCTTTTTTAGGCTGTGTAATACCAGCTTCATCTTAGCCCGTTATATAAACCTAATTTGCTCACCATGCGAGCTACATCTTAGTGCATTATCTGTTTGATTTGATACGGTTGTTTCCTTGTGGACCTTACCGTTGGAGGATATTTGTCAAGTATTGCGTACAGGGGATCCATGCCTTGTTTTAATCACTCTTTGCTTTCTTTTAATTTTGTTCTGTGACTGCTATGTAATAAAGATTTTGTGATTTGTACTGCAATTGGTATACTAGAGTGCTTTTGTTTGGGGCTTTTCTCTCTCCTACAAAATTATTTGGCCCATATAGCACCACTGACTTAATATTGTATATTTATTTTGACGTCAGTATTTAGTACCATTCATTTGTCTTGTGGATGCGGGGTCCACCTTTTTTTTCTCTTATATATATATATATATATATATATATATATATATATATATATATATATATATATATATATATATATATATATATATATATATATATATATATATATATTTATGTGTGTATATATATATGTGTATATATATGTGTGTATATATATGTATATATATATATATATATATATATATATAGATAGTGATATCATCACTGTCCTCTAGGTGCTGGAACAGTGCAGTAAGGGACCTTTTTAGCTCTCAGAGAGTTAATCATCCTTAGAAGTAGCTAGTTCAGCTGATGCCATGTGTGAGAGACACATGCGGAGAGATACAGAGTGAGAGACTATTTTTCCCCAGAGAAGGGAGGAGATAGAAAGTGCTCCCCAGCTGCGGAAGCTGGAACAAAGGACCCACAGAGCAGTTTCACTGGGCTCAACGTGGGGCCGAGTTTCCCTAGGAAGAAAGGACGCAAGGCCGCGCTGAAGCAGGGATGTCTGCTCCTAAAGGACTAAGATAAGCAAAACCCTTATTATTGTGTGCAAAGCCTGTATACATTGTTGCATATGCCAGGCCATGTTTTAGCTGGGAACCAGTATAGTTGGCCAGCAGTCTTTAGAAAGGGCTGAAGAAATGTGAGTTATTTTCCCTAATGGAATAGGTATTTTATTTTATGATTTGTTTTGACTTAAAGAGACGGTGGGCCTGATGTACGATTTAATCCCTGTAAATAAAACCCCTGCAGTTAAACTTTATTCAGTGTTTCCGGCCTTACATTTGAACAAGAGAGACTGCAACGTGGTGTGGGCATCACAAATATACACATACTCACACACACACACACACACATTAAACCACACCACATTCTTGCACTTGTTGGGTTGGCTAATAAAGAATTTTGTTTGACAACTCTGTATAATATAATTTAATATACTGCACAAAGGTTCACTGATCAATAAATACATTGCCCAGTAAAAGTAACATCATAAGTTGTTTACTATTTTAAGGAATGCTTCAAGCATGATCACTTTCTACAGTTTCCTTTACTGAATCTTAGATTTTGGAAAAATAGGTGTACAAGTAAAGCAGGCCAATGCAATTCCTAGCTGCATACTCCACAAAGGTATTGATTTATTGTGTTACTGATACATACTGTTATAGGGGTGGGTTTTACAGTATCTCACCTGGTTTTGTGCATTCAAACAGTTCTTTGGTGGTGTATAGCGCCTCCTTTCCAGTCTGAGCTCCTTTCCAATGGTCCAATTAGCAACAAGGTATAAATCACTTTAGTGTCAGTCTAATGTATACTGAATTCTCTACTGGAGAGGTTGTAAGCCTATGGGTGCCAAAAATGGGAATTGTTCACTAGGAAATTTGTGTACCCACAGTTTGTCTTCATAATAAGGAAACTTTGCTACTGGATTAACACAGTTTTTAATTGCATTGAATCACAATAAGTATTATGGTTAATTCACTTAACCCTTTCAGGGCACTTTCACAGAGTTTAGTAAGAAATTGTATTTATTCAGTGTAGGTACCTGCTATATAGAGTTTACCTTGATGGGATTGGCAGACTTTTATCAGGTTTTTCTTGTTACACACACTTAGGTTCTAAATGTAAAAAAGTAATTAGTCATCAAATGTCATCTGCAGCTGTGAATGACTAGGCTATTAACCTTTCTACTAAGAGGGAGTAGTCTTAAGAGAACATTTGCAAAGATAGTGTTAGGAATTGCATTAAGAGGGCCCACCTTGACATGGTCTGCAAGGTTACAAATACTTTGGCCAAAGAATTTAACCAAGTGGCCCTCATTTATGAGAAAAGAACAAATAAGTATTTAACTATATGATTTGTCATGTTGGATGCTGCATTGGGGTTCTCTGTCTATTGATATATGTCACGGGAGACCAGTACTTTTAACACCTAAACCACCAGGAATCACTATCACCAGACAGGACACAATAATTGAATAAACAGAGTTTATTCTGGCAAGCCAGTAAACACACAAAATACAAAATGCACAATATACACTCACCAACTAGGGGTCTGGGGGGATGTCTCTAGCCTTAAGTAGGTGCAGGAGCCTGTTTCAGATAGGCTTATGCTGTCCACTTCTTGTCCCATTATTCGCAGTGCTTCTCTCAGTGCTATCCAGCACAAGACACTTTTAAATCGCCCGCTCAGATGTGTTTCCGTCAAAGACCAACTTTCTCCGCTGGCCGGATTTCTCTGCCGAGATCAGTGCTTGTGTATGCTCTTTTACACAAACATTGGCCAAAATGAGCCTCACACAGGCGGCCACTACACATGGTTTTGGGCAGCCAGCCGGGATTCACCTTTATCATATGTGGCTGGCTACCCCTACCGTGACAATATATATTTATAGATCCCCTGCTCTGAACCCCATAAAATCGGTTTGTCGTCCATTAAAGCATCATCTGCTAATAAAGATGAACTACTGTAGTGAAGGGGATTAGAAAATGTCTGGAATTTACCCACCGGTAACACATTCTTTATATATGAATACAAAAAAGAATGGGGGAGCACAGTTATAGGAAACGGGCAGTGTATTTGGACTAGTATTCGTTACAGATAGAGCAGTTTACACAGCTATAAAGGTGATGGTTCTTGGGGCAGATACCAAACTAAATGTGTTAACATACAATGGTGTGTATGTGTGGGTGGAAAGGTAAAAGAATATACAACTTACACGGCCCTGTGTAAGTTCAGTCGCATCAGGGTTTCTTTGGGTTTCCCGTCACCTTGGAATGATGTGATCTCCTAGGGTTTGTGTTTCTTCTTCTTGGTGTATATCCAGCTTTCCTCGTTCATTCGATGTGCCCCTCCAGGGGGATTTCCTCTCATATAAACAAAAAAAGGTAAGGTTAACTCACATATATAAAGAGGCGACAGTGTGGGGAAGGATGGTATATTGGTAGACCATTAGAATGTAATGGTACGATCATGCACTCACACGGGCTAATGTGAGCCTTCTCTTATCTTGGTATCTTGTTGTTACCCCTTAGGGATGACTTTCAATTTGTTAAAGGTGGTGATGAGGGGGGGAACAATAAAAAATATAAAACATAATACTCACACGGGCCAGTGTGAGTGCACACTCCTAGTGGTTTCTTGACACTTTTGTTCCTGTTCTTTATGCACCCCTAATGCTGGAGATGGGGTGGACACAGATGACATTACACTATGGTCGGCAGAATAAAACTTTATTTAAATAAAAACACAATTTAAAAACAAGAAAAAAGAAACCAAAGGCTTCTAAAATGAATAAAAAGCTAGGGGAGTAGTAAGGTGTATAGGGGTAGGGAGTCTCTCCTTCCGCGTCCGGATGGGGAGCTACGACTGCACCTCTGACTCCTCTAAAATGCTTAGAAATGTCCCAACTGAAGAGTAGAGCAACGCGTTTCGTCCGGAACTGGACTTCCTCAGGCTCAATAGATGTGGACCGGCTGTTCCCTTTCTTTTATGTATGGATTAGCCAATCCAGATCGCGGTGTAATAGCTTACAGCTTTCCATCTGCGACGGGACGTCGCCATCTTTGAAGTTGCGCGCGCATCACACATTGTGTTCGGTCGCGCGTCTGAGGTGCAGTAGTAGCTCCCCATCCGGACGCGGAAGGAGAGACTCCCTACCCCTATACACCTTACTACTCCCCTAGCTTTTTAGTCATTTTAGAAGCCTTTGGTTTCTTTTTTCTTGTTTTTAAATCATGTTTTTATTTAAATAAAGTTTTATTCTGCCGACCATAGTGTAATTTCATTTGTGTCCACCCCATCTCCAGCATTAGGGGTGCATAAAGAACAGGAACAAAAGTGTCAAGAAACCACTAGGAGTGTGCACTCACACTGGCCCGTGTGAGTATTATGTTATATATTTTTTATTGTTCCCCCCCTCATCACCACCTTTAACCAATTGAAAGTCATCCCTAAGGGGTAACAACAAGATACCAAGATAAGAGAAGGCTCACATTAGCCCGTGTGAGTGCATGATCGTACCATTACATTCTAATGGTCTACCAATATACCATCCTTCCCCACACTGTCGCCTCTTTATATATGTGAGTTAACCTTACCTTTTTTTGTTTATATGAGAGGAAATCCCCCTGGAGGGGCACATCGAATGAACGAGGAAAGCTGGATATACACCAAGAAGAAGAAACACAAACCCTAGGAGATCACATCATTCCAAGGTGACGGGAAACACAAAGAAACCCTGATGCGACAGAACTTACACAGGGCCGTGTAAGTTGTATATTCTTTTACCTTTCCACCCACACATACACACCATTGTATGTTAACACATTTAGTTTGGTATCTGCCCCAAGAACCATCACCTTTATAGCTGTGTAAACTGCTCTATCTATAACGAATACTAGTCCAAATACACTGCCCGTTTCCTATAACTGTGCTCCCCCATTCTTTTTTGTATTCATTGCCAACAAGGGTCCTGGATAGATCCTGCTGAGGTTTCGAGTCACAGAAGGACATCAAATGAATACCATTATCAGGCAGTATCACCCCCCCCCCTTCTTTTTACATCTATATATTTGCATCAAGCCACAGAGAGATAGCGCCCGGGTACCTTTTCCAATAAACATTCTTTATATAGCCTGAGCAGGACAAGCATGTTAACTGGGCCAGTACCTTTCTACAAAACAAAGTAATAGAGTGTTTCAAAACGATAGTATATTGTTATCATTTGTAAATAAACACAACATGCAATTATTACCGTAAGTACCATATTCACACTTACTCTGGTAGGGAAAACGACCATCTAGACGCCGTCCATCATATCCCAGCACTCCTATGTGAACTGTCAGTGCAGGAATGTGGGAATGCTGAATAGGATCCCGACGAGCTCTATGGGGCGTCCTGTGCCTGCCATCTTAAAAATGATGATATATTTCTAGCAGGGGGGTATTCAATTGTTGCTCCTATTTAACCAAGCAGAGTCCAAACAAAGTGAGGGAGGTGTTGAACGATCTGTAAGAAATAGTGTCTTACACAAAGTTGTCTCCATCTTTCCCCCTCTCAGGGTGTCCTCAAGTGTTTCTATGAAAAAATGATGTGTCTTATGTTTAAAAGGTACAGTATATAAATATAATTTTCCACTACTGCAATCAGTTAAAGTACTGTATAAAAACACCTGTTAAGCTCTTGTGCCATTCAATAGGCACACCATGGGCATGGACAAAGATATTCACTGTGACATCTGCTGGACATATACTGCATTGCAATGAAACCATACAAAACTACGGGATGTGATTCCGTTGGCTGCTCATAGCGGAACAAGGTGTTCCCCCGGGTGGAATCTCACGCTTTGTCATGTTACCGAAGACAGTGGGGCCTATTGTATAAGCCTTCATAACCCACTTATCGAGGCGTTTTTGCCAAAAATGCCTACTACTATTCTGCAAGCCTTCAATAAGTGGGCAATAAAAACATAAATTGCCCATTTTTTTCAGCCGTCCAAAACTCGTGCAATTTTAGTAGCCTCGATTAGTTTATCGAGGATAATCGCGACTCTACAATGGCGAGAAAAGCCTCACACCAGGAGAAGTTGGCGTGAGGCAGGGGAGGACCTGCTGAGAAGGCGGCGAGAGAGGACTTAGAAAAAAATACCTTTTTCCTGCCTCAGATTGATGCCGGGAGTCTCCAGAGCTGATACCCATTAATATTAGCACTGGAGACCAGCAGCAAGAATCCCATGCAATAGAAATGCATTTACAGGCAACTTCATTACCTTAGCGACTGACCGCTAAGGCAATGAAGGGGTTAACTAGCAGTGAGGTGTTTATTGTGGGTAGCGGGGTGAGTGAAGGTGGTATTTAGCCCTTGGTGGGTGCTTAGGCCTTGCGGGGGGTTGCGTGATGAGTTAACCCCTTCATTTTATTTGCGGTTAATACCGCTAAGGTAATGAAAGGGTTAACTCCTCCTGTTACCCACCCGGTAGGTATAAATACCCCCCAAGGGCCAAATACCAACTTCACCCATCCTCACTACCCACAATAAACATTCAAAAATACAACAACACTACTACCCACCTTCTCTACCCCCAAAAAGCCCCCCCCCCACCCAACACATACAGACATACAGTACAGTAATGGGCAAATTAACTATTATCCAGATATGGATAATAGCTCATTTGCCCATTATAAAATCAAACATTAGCCAGCCACCATAAAGTAAATAACACTTTCTACTTACCCCTGCCTCAACAGCATACTGCAGGTCCATGTCCTCCATTGCCAGCAAGAGTACATTAAAAAATACAATCTAATGGCCCCTAACCCCTTATTCACCGTAGCGATTAATAACCACCCACCCCGGGCCCACTATACCCACCCTGTATCCATTGATTGGCACAGTAGTATATCCTACCCATTTACAGTAATATGGGCATGATAAGCCACTATAGCACTCAATGGTCAACCTAATAAAAATCCTTAAGTCCAAAAATACACAACAATTAAATAAATACACAAGCACCTAAACACCCCAACAATAAAATAACCAAATAGCCTAAAATGTATCTATCACCAAAATAATTAAAATTGTTATTCCAAAACATAACAATACAATTAAATAAACACCTATCCAAGCAAACTATTCAAGAAATAAAACCACAAGCCAATCAATTAAATAAATAAAAGCACTAGCCAACAAAACAATTAATTAATTAATTGAAACCACTAGCCAACAAACAATTAATTCATTTAAAATACTAAATAATCCTAAAATGAACTAAAAACAACCCATCCAAAATCAAAACAATTTACAGTACTCAAAAATTACATAAATCCTAAACAGGTTTATTAGATAATATTATCAAACTCAGGGGTCAGCTGGAACTTTGCAGAAAACAAACTTGTTGTAAAAACCTTAAGGTGTTTGGATAAAAATGATCCGAAAAGTGAAATAAACTAGATTCCATGTTAGCAAATAGACTAAGAAACATAATAAAGAAACATAATACATAGTAGTTGAAAAAAGACATATGTCCATCAAATTCAAACTGAGCGCAAAATCAATAAAGCAAAACATTAATAGACACATGAAAAAGGTATAGTGTAATAAGGAGGTCACTGCATCCACTTCTTTAGGGGAATCACAGGAGAGCAGATTCTCAAAACGGAAATCTTGCCTAAATGCCCAAATCTCTGTAGCCTTAGTTCGCCTCACAGCCGGCTGGCTCCACAAATCTTGTGTGTAGGAGGTTTCTTGCACACAGTGTCTCCTCAGTTCCAGCGTCTGGTCGTGCAATGACAGATTCCAAAATGGTCACAGAACAGTTACTACGGTACATTCAAAATCCCAGCTTGAAGTTTCCTCAGGGGTTCTGATGGTGAGTCATTAGGATCCCCTTTTGTAGCAAATTGATCCAAATTGAAATTGGTCTCATACTGTAGATGTATAATAGCTGGCAATCCAAATCTTAATGTGCTCCTGTGTTTCACGTAGTATATCCCCTTCCTATTTATTAACATAATCTCAGTATACAGTATTTATTTTACCCAATCCTAATAAAATACATTCCACACTATTACCTAAAATCAAAACTCGTCTTAAGTTATAACATAGCAAACATTTTTAATATATAAATATATACCTAAATATTGAATAATAGTGATACCATAGTGTTTATAACTAATTCTTAAGGACTAGACATTTTTCATGGTATATTAAAAAATCTTATTTGGTTTCCAAAAATTGTAAATTTTCTAAAACAATTGAAATTTAACTTTAAAAAAAAATGGAAGGAACTGCTTAATTAGTAATCAAAATGTAATCAAGGTCCAAAAAAAAAAATCAATTGTTCAATTGGAGAATTAATCTACTAGATACAAATATACGAAAATGAATATAAACCTTTAAATATAAATAAAAAGAGCAAGACAAAAAGGCCGCAAAATTCACGTTAACTTGAAAAATGTGTACTGTGTAAGTGAACAATCCATGTTGGAATAAAAGTAAAAATCAATCTCCAATAGAAATTGGCAAATTCTCTAAATAGTACATGTCAGAGTATGCGTTCGTAGAAAGAACCGATGTGATTCAAAAAAGATCTAATGCAGAGTTTGTAGATTCATTGGACACCGACCAGGTCCAGAGGGGTAACCTACAAAAACAAGAAAAAAGAAGCGCAAACTCCCCTTGGCGTGATCCTAGTTTATTAATGCATAAAGTAAAGGTGTCAGTATCAAACAGTCTACAACAGTTTAACCGTATGGTAGCAGAAAAATAAAATAAAAACAAATGGAGTCCCAAAAATTGCGGGGGGAACACAAACAAAGCGTGACTGGAACTATAAAATGCAATCAGATAAACAACATATAAAAGATGTAAGTAACCTTACAGGAATGAAAATGTTAAACAGCTGGTTTGCATATGGATACTGGTAGTGTAATGTAGTGTCCAAGGGTAATGAATCAGTCCCAAAGCACAGGGGTGATAAGATGTCCTGAGGGTGGGGGAACTCCAAACTGACTGCACCGGCGTCTCCCGTCTCAGATGTGGCCACGCTCCCAATTCCCATGTGGCGGAAGACAATGGGGAAACCGGAACACCAAAAAGGGATCTGATTGAACCTGCAGCCCTCGAAATGTGTGCACAGACAGGCAAAGGTTGCCAGAAGTGGAGGCAGTGTAATAAAAAATTCAAGGACGAACTATGTCTGTATCTGCACAGAGGGGCAAGGTGCTGGTAGACTGGCTGGCGCTCTGGATCAAATGAATGCTTGCCATTAACCCTACGTGTTTAGTTGCATAGCGACTTCTTCAGGGGGTATCCTTTGACCAATGAGAGGATGTTTAAATTTGGGTTGAAGCAAAGTTGCTAAAATGCACAAAGGTGGGTTTGATCACTAATTATACATGGTTAACACAATGTTATTGTCGCGTATGTCGCTGTATACCGTCCAGGAGACAGACCCGTTAGGCAGAGGTGGAGAGTAGAGACCGACCCGTACCTGGGATCCGAATCCTGAAGAGTAGAATACTGAAGTATGTGTCCAAGTTCACGGCAGAAGAAGGCAGGATAATCATGGTCACAGTTCTGGGGTCAGGGCTTGAAAAGGCAGAATCATCAAGGCTAGGTAGTTTGGCAACAGGCAAGAAACATGGCAGGCAGGACAAGGCTTCCAGCAGGAGTCAAGTTAAACAGAACATTGCACAGGCAAGGAAGAGAGGGCCTTATAAAGGGAGAAAGTGGGTGCAGGCAATAGATCCAGAATGAGGCTGACTTCCTGCCTCAGCGGCCAAGTTAGTAGAGGCAGAAGCCTTGTTTCGATGGCAATGTTGGGAGATCCTATATAGATCCAGAATGAGGCTGACTTCCTGCCTCGGTGGCCATGCTGGTAGAGGCAGACGTTCTGCCTCTACGGCCATGTTGGGAGATCCTTATACCCAATGAACACAAACAGAATCTTAGAGTAATGATGAGGTGTATAGAGATTGAAGCACAATAGCAAGGATGCCCACAAGTGTTATTGGCAACTGGATAATACATAGTTAACACAATAAACACAAGGAGAACCAAAGAAAGATGAGCTACTGTATATACAAAGCATATATGTGTGTATCCAAAGCTAAATGATGCAGTTGTACTGTATCTAAACAAACTACAAATGAAAAGTAGCAATGTATAACTATGATGGTATATACTTGAAAGTGATAAGTGAAAAAAATAGTAAAATATAATGAAAAGGAATGAAAATTAAAGAAAAATTAGGGGGGAGGGAGGGAATAAAGGGGTCAAATAAAGAGAATATACTGAAAATTATTAAAACAAAAAAGGGTTAAAAAAATTACTGTAATATGTGAATAAAGCATGGAATTCTTATTTAAATATAAACGTATACAAATATAAAAAATTGGTCCAGTGTTCTCAGATTCATTATTGATTTCATTGGGAAGCAGGGGGTCCCCAGATCTGAAATCAATGTAGTTCAGCTCCAGAGAGCCCCTGCTACAATAATATGTTACCAAAATAAAATAAAAGCAGCTTCATTACCTTAGCGGCTAACCACTAAACTTTGTGTTTGAATGGTATTGTTCCAAGAATAAATGATGGGTTGGGATTGAAAATGCATTCCAGGGATGGAAACACAACATTTTGCTAGTTAGAAAAGGCCAGGCATATATCATTTCGGAGATAGGAGTTTAATAGACAAACTCAAACTATTTGAGCATTTTGAGGAGAAGTACCATTTTCGGAGATAGCGAATAATGGCTATACCGGCAAATCATCTATTATGCAATGTCCAAAAAATGTAGAACTGCTATTATTAGGCAGAAGATTACATTTTAGTCCGTATTTATAGTACTTGTTTCAGAAGGTCATAATGTACTCTATATTTATAAATTCCTAACTGATCAAAACCAAGCGTCAAAATCAAGATACTGTATGTTAAAGTAGGGGAAAAAGATTTAGGGGTTGAGATCTCAATGAGGGACTGGTCACAGCTGTGGCTTAATGCGAGCAAATCCTCGATATTGGTTAACATACTGGAAAATACATATACAGTAATGTATCTGTGGTATTATACAGTAATGTATCTGTGGTATTAGATTCTAACACATAAACGAAAGGCTGACAAAGTCAGTCTATCATTCACAGAAAGTACATTAGCGGTGCACACCACACTAATTTTTAGTAATTTTATAGTGAATACATTCTAGTGCAACAAACCGTCATTAAGTGAAAAATACATTAAAAACTCATTAAAATCTAACACATGGTGCCTAGATCCATAATAGTTGCTGCCTTAAGTTGGCCACCATTGACAATGACATTGATGAACAGAAGTTTAAGCATTGTTTATCCATCACATTAATAGTGTAATCATTGCCAGATACTTAGCTACAATTGGCAGACGGCATGATCACTACATGCAATGAACCCTTGGTTGTAACAATGCTTCTTAACAATTTTGTCTTGCCTCATGCACTTCTAGAGTTCATACCAGCAATATAAAATCATATAATACACATAAGGTTAGTCTGACTTCCAATTGTTGGTGAGTTCACATGAAATATTGCTGTGCTATTGATTGATGCCTAATAACCATAGGATGTTTATATGGTTGTTATAATACTGAAATCAGTCAGTTGCCCACAAGATCACACTAATGTCTGGTTGTTATTATACCCTAGGTAACAGAATTTGACAAAACAACATAGTTGATTGGTAACTCTTACAATGTAAATCAGTATGCTGTGCAGAAATATATATGTGCACACAAATTGCTCACAGTGAATGCCACATCACAGTATTGCAGGTTAATCACAGTTAAGGAATCCTCATCTAGCTAAACTCAAATATGAGAAAGCTGCTTGCTGAGGGCAGCGCAGTTCCAACATCACTGCCAAGATTTACTTTGGACTCACTTTAGTGACAGCATTAGTAAATCATTGATAACCTGCAAAATGTCACCCCACAATATCTGCTACATCACAAACTGCAAGCAAATAGCAGTATGTTGGGATCCCTTATCTAACTAAGCTCAAATATGAAAAAGCTGCTTGTCAAAGGCAGCGCAGTTCCAACATCACTGCCAAGATTTACTTAGGACTCACTGACTATAGTGACAGCGGTGATAACATATTGAAGGCTTTCAGATACCCATAAATTGTATTTAGAACTGATTTAAAGTACTTAGCTGTATAGTGACATTCAGAAACCGCATACAGGCATACCCCGCATTAACGTACGCAATGGGACCGGAGCATGTATGTAAAGCGAAAATGTACTTAAAGTGAAGCAATACCTTTTCCCACTTACCGATGCATGTACTGTACTGCAATCGTTATATACGTGCATAACTGATGTAAATAACGCATTTGTAACAGGCTCTATAGTCTCCCCGCTTGCGCACAGCTTCGGTGCAGGTAGGGAGCTGGTATTGCTGTTCAGGACGTGCTGACAGGCGCATGCGTGAGATGCTGTTTGTCTATTGGGCGACATGTACTTACTCGTGAGTGTACTTAAAGTGAGTGTACTTAAAGCGGGGTATGCCTGTATGGAGCTCCGAGTGCAATGGCGACGGCAGTCAACAGATCCGCGGCACCACGCCACGATGTCCACGACAATCTCAAGACTGAGCTAGATACTGCAAATGCCATGGATGAAAAGCAGAGTCAATCCGATAAAATGATTGCTAATCTTAAGAAGAAGTATGAGGAGGCACTGAAGGAGATTGCAGTCTTTCAGCAGGAGGTTCGCAAGTGCCATAAAGAGGTGGAAGTCTCTCAAAATGAGGATCACACTCTCCGCATAGAACTGAATGCCACACACCAGGAGGTCAACAGTTGCCGCACAGAACTGGAAGTCTCTAAAAAGGAACTTCACAGTCTCACTAAGGAACTGGACATCTCTCAAAAAACTATCCTCAGTCTTAATATGGATCTTAAAGTCTCTCAGAAGGAGCTTCAGACCCTCAACCTAGAGATGGAAGTCTCACGCCAGGAGACCAGGACTCTCAAAGCTGAAGTGCGTACTGTAAATGGAAGGGTGACTACAAGGAGGCCCTGAATATTACAGAGACTGCAAAAAGAGACAATTTAAGACTAAAAGAAGAAAATTCTGATTTGACAGACCACGTCAATGGAAAGAATGAAAAGCTGCACGAGCTTGAAAAAAATAAAGAAACTTTTGGAGGATAAAAAGTTTGAAGCAGAGCACCGACTGCAGAACCAACTGCAAGGTCTGCATACACACCTCCAGAATGCAGAGGAGAAGCAGCGAACTCTGCAGGAAGAAAATCTGCAGGCTGCTAAGGGAATACAAGTGCTGCAGGAACGTCTGATTACCCAGTATGTCCTTGCAAAGCAGCAGGATAAACTGAAGGCTACCCTGACCATCACCAAAGCATCGCTAGAGGCTAAACTTAGAGGCCAGGTGATTCAGTACAAGAAGGAGCGCAAAAAGGTCCAGAAACGGAGACAAGTATCTGCGGCCCAAGCGAAGAAGTTCACAGTGCTCCACAAAATAATGAATGATAGGTGGAAGCAAGCTCAGAGAAAGCACAGGGAAGAAATAAAGACCCTGAAAGGAGAATGGCAGGAAACACTCAAGAAACAGAGTGAGACTCTGCAGACCAGTAACTTACAGATGCCTCCAATACGGGAAAAGGTACTGGCTCTGTGTTACGATTGTGCTTGCCACAAACCGGGACCGGACCGCGGGGCTGAGGTGGGGTTATATAATCACCGACCTTAGTCCGCGCAGACTGATCCGGAGTGCGCAGTTCGTAGTCGTACATAGCAGGGTCAGGATTGGAGAAGGCAGGATCATCGTTATTCAAGCAGGAGTTCGGCAACAGGTAGTCAGGAGTTCCCCGCTTCAGCTTAGGAGCGTGAGCGCGGGAGTGACCTCTGTGCGAGGAGCGGCCTCGGCCCATGATGCCTATCTCAGCAGGGGGAGACAGCAGGCTGGCCGAAGTACACCGCAGCGTCGGGAAAACCAACGCTTCAGCACAGAAGTCAGGAACAGGCCCCTGCATGGAACTAGCAGCAGGCCTCAGGAAACAGGGATGAGAACTAGGGAGGTTAGTACAAAAGCAGACAAGCCAGGGTGGCTTGTGGCAGAGACAGTAACGTCCAGGGTAGGAATTATGCTTGGCTCTGATTCAGAGCCAAAGTCCAACCTATAAAGGGTGGAGATCCAATCACAGGAGAAGGGTGTGAGAGCATTCCTCTAATGATAGGGCACTGGGCAGAAGCTGCAATGAAAGGCAGCACATGTGCTCTTGATTGCCAGAGGAAGCTTGCAACTGCAGAGGTCTGCAAGGCTATAGTCAAAGCCAGGAGTGAATTCCTTACAGTACCCCCCCCCCCCTTCAGGTGAGACCTCCGGACGAACAGGGTCAATCACAGATTTGGGGAACATGGAGTTGTTTTTAAACCTCCTTAGGCGAGAGGTGGCGTTGAAAGCCCATGATTTGTTGGGATTCCTTACAGTACCCCCACCTCTGGGTGAGAAGCCTGGGTGGACAAGACCATCCATAGGTCTGGGAGACATTGAGATGTATATGAAGTGTCTCAGGCGAGAATTAGGTCCAAAATCCAGGTGTACATTGGCAAGTGCCGCAAAGAACAGCGGTGGCACTGTGATTCTTGGTACATGGGCAATGGGACCAGGGGACTCCGGAATAGGGACATCAGAAGGGCAGCAGCCAGGTGTCCGGTGCATAGTAATAGTCCAAGAGTACGGGACACAGGACATCGATTGTCGGACATAAATGGCAGAGGGACCTTCAGTGAAGGCAATGGCTTTGGTGGAATCAGCACGAAGGAAGTTGCGAGAGTCTTTAGCTTCCAAGGAATTCCGGGTGGTGATTAGCGAGGGAATGGGGCGGGAGGGTTCACTGCAAACTATTGACGCGTTACTTTTGATACAAAGCAGGGTTGCTATCCCAAGCAATTCGAGAGAGTCTGTAGCAGTGAATACGCAATTCTTGGTCGTTGTACTGGCAGTTGAAGAAGGGTCCGCCTCCTTTGGTCTGTGATCTTTAGAAAGAATCAAATCCGAAGTTGTGGCCTTGGCGAAGGGCATAGTAAGCATCAAGGAGACAGTAGGGGACAGCATGTCCATACCCATAGTGGACCCATAGAGAACAGGGACGGAGGCTTCAGGTAAAGCGACGAGGTGTCTTCGTTTTAGAGAAAGGCCAAATGCCATCCAGAAAGGGCACTTTAGGCACTGCACAGAGACCTGCGAGTAAGGAGTCTGTTTGAAAGGTGAGAAAACAGATCTTATCCAAAAAAACAGGAAGCAGGGTAAGCGGTGCATCAGCCTTAGGAATAGAAGTCTTGGGGTTAAAGCTGGGTACCTCCAACACAGAGAAACAAAACAGAGAACTAGAACTTGGCTTAGGAGTGGAGGTCCCAGGTACCCAGGTCTTGCATGATACTGTGCGAGAAGCAATGCGAAATATCACTGTTTTAAACATAGGGTTCTTAACATCGGTAGCTCCAGGCACCTTCCTGAGAGGTAACCCTAGTTTTGTGACAGGACAGTCAATAGTAAGTACCCCAAGTATTGAGGAAGACACAGGGAAATATAAGTCCATCTTAAAGACAGGGTTTTTTGAAAAAAGGGACGCAGCGGGTATTACTGAAAGTTCCAAATGCGATAGTAGACATGCTGTCAGTAGTGGACACCCCGAATACTGTGGGCGAATCAGCGTGAAATTATATTTAAAGGAGTGAACATCCCAGAATTAACGTCATTTTTAATCATCCCGGAGGCTGTGGCATGATCCGTGAAAGAAACTGGGGTAGACTTTCCAATAGAAACAAGAGACATCTTGCTTGTCACTGAAGTGGGTGATTGAGAACCAGCGGGAGCTGAACTAGCTACAGTAATAAAATCAGAGAACATTGTGCTTGTCTTTGAATTGGGTCCTTGAGAATTCCAAGTGAGAGCATCAGACTCCATGGGAGACTCAGTGACAGGGATCTTGGAACCAGTTAAAGGTATCACAGACTTAATAGGAGAAATACCTTGCAAAACAGGAATTTTAGTAAAGGTGATAGGCATCTCACAGACTACCGCAGAGGTGGAGAGCAGGCAGTCAGGCACTACCTCAGGAGTCAAGGAGAAGCCAAGGGTTAACACAGGAAGTGCTGGGGAGACTCTAGAAGCCGTAAGGGGAGACTCCGAGCGTAGTAAGGGATCAGGGACAGATAAACTGATCTCTGAAGTGATGCCTGAGGGGCCGTAGAAGGGAGGCTAATAGCTGTCACCGGTTCCAAGGAGACAGACTTAGAATCAAGGACAGGAATAGCAACACTCTGAGACAGGAGGAAAAACATTGGGAACAGGCATAACAGAAAGGACAAACGGAAGTAAGCTGGGGAAGGTTGCTTCTACAACAGAAGATTTAGCAGCAGCAGAGCTTAACTCAGCGGCTGCTGGAGAACTTTTAACTACAGTGAGAAGGGACTGCAGGTTTACAAAATCAGGGGTAAAGGGAGTTTTAAATTTGAAAACCTGATCCTTCAAAAAGGAGGGGCCTGACTGTAATTGTACTAAGGGAGCAACAGCAGATATGCTGATCTCAGAAGGGGTCACTTGGAAAGGGGCATAATGTGCACTGTTCGCCTTTAACCTTAGGATTTGAGAAAAGGAGAACACAGACAGTACAAGGGGGGCAACCACAACTGTGCTGGTCTCTGAAGGGGTCATCAGGGAAGGGGCATAATGTGCACTGTTCGCTTTTAACCCTAGGATTTGAGAAGAGAACACAGACAGTACAAGGGGGGCAACCACAACTGTACTGGTCTCTGAAGTGGGTATTTGGGAAGGAGTGTCTGGGACATCAGAAACGACTATAGATTCAAAGAAAGGGGTCTGTGCTCAGAAGCAGGGATTTCAGCTCTCTGAGTGACAGACTGGGTCAGCGAAATACCTAGGAGTGGGGATTCTGCGAACAGGTTTAGGGACACAAACGGTTCCTGAATACTTTTAACTGGAGCCAGTATTATTGCCAAAAGTTCAGGAGGCGCAGATCTGAGAATTTTAGCTGAGCCAGGGGACATAAGGGGTTCATCCTCTGAAGCTAAGGAGGTGTCCTTGACTGGCGGACTACAGGGATTTACCAAGGGGGGCTCATAGGGCTGAACCCCAGGGGTTAATACAGAAAAAACATCAAGGGTTAAGTCAGGCTGTGCCTGAGAATCAGAAAAAGAGAAGCTAGCCTCCGCAAGTGGGGTCATAGGGGGTTCAGCCTCTTGCCCTAAGGACCTAACATTAGTCTGCGGAATACAAGGGTTAACAATGGGAACCTCACAGAGCAGACAAGCAGGGGTTAAAGCAGAAATAACCTCGGGGACAAAGCTTAGAAATTCTGGGTTAGAAATAGAGGACAAACAGGGTTCATTCTCTGGTGCTGGGTGAGACACACTGACCTGGGGAATGCAGGGATTTACAGTGGGGGACTCATAGGCTTGACTAGCAGGGGTTAAAACAGGAATAACCTCAGGGTCTGAACACAGGGGGGTTAACATGGGAGTAGGAACCATGGCAGCATCTTCTGTAGCAGCCAGCAACAGGGAGATGGTTTGGCCATTTTTAGGAGAGGGAGGCAACCCTACATGTATAGCAACAGGACTGGCAAAATTGAGTTTGTGAATAGAAAGTGGTAGTGGGTCAGTGTTGAAGGGGGAGGAGACAGCAGCAGGGACCGTGGCAAATTCCTCTTTAGGCTGTAGAGGTACCAAGACAGTTGGAGGTTGTTCCTGCTCCTCAGGATAGCCCAAGGGTCCAGCAAAAGGGCTTGAGGGAAAATGGGTATAATTATAATGTGTGTAGGCAGCGAGGAGAGGGTCCCGTAGAATAATGGAGTGTTCGAAATCTAAGCAAAGCATATGAAACATATCATGAGTCTGGGCCAGTACCCTAAGATCCACTGTCTCCCAGTCTATAGTGGAAGTAGAAGGGTACAGTTGGGGAACCAGGAGCTGTTTCATCTCTCTAAGGCAGCGGTGCGCAAACTGTGGGGCGCGCCCCCTTGGGGGGGTGCAAGATTATGTAGGGGGGGGCACGGGCTGCTTGCGGGGAAACCTGGGGGCGGGCAGAGCTGTGCACGGGCGGCCAGAAGCTCCGTGCTGCTGCTTCTATGTGTCTGTGTCTTTCAGAGGGGGCGGGGCTTCTCTCTGCACACAGACAGCCCCTCCTCTTCCTGTCTGCTTCCCGCACCAGTGTGTGTGTATTGAGTTTGTGTGTGGGGGGGATTGAGTGTGTGTTGGGGGGATTGAGTGTGTGTGTGGGGGGGGGGTTGAGTGTGGGGGGGGATTGAGTGTGTGTGTGTGGGAGGGGATTGTGTGTGTGGGGGGGGATTGAGTGTGTGTGTGGGGGGGGGGATTGTGTGTGGGGGGATTGTGATTGTGTGTGTGTGGGGGGGATTGTGTGTGTGTGTGGGGGGGGGATTGTGTGTGTGTGGGGGGGGGTGGGGGATTGTGTGTGTGTGTGGGGGGGATTGTGTGTGTGGGGGGGGGTGGGGGATTGTGTGTGTGTTGGGGGGGGATTGTGTGTGTGTGGGGGGGATTGATTGTATGTGTGTGTGGGGGAGGATTGAGTGTGTGTGTGGGGGGGATTGTGTGTGTGTGTGGGGGGATTGAGTGGGTGTGTGGGGGGGATTGATTGTATGTGTGTGTGGGGGGGATTGAGTGTGTGTGTGTGTAGGGGGGGATTGAGTGTGTGTGGGGGGGGGATTGAGTGTGTGTGTGTGGGGATTGAGTGTGTGGTGTGTGTGGGGGGGGTTGAGTGTGTGTGTGTGTGGTGATTGATTGAGTGTATGTGGTGAGTGTGTGTATGTGGTGATTGATTGATTGATTGAGAGAGTGTGTGTTGTAATGCAGTGGTGCGCAAACTGGGGGGGAAATGAGGCGCAAGATTATTTAGGGGGGCGCAGGCGGCATGCAGCGAAAACTGGTTGCGCGGGCCGGCAGACGCTGTGCGCGAGAGGCGGCCAAGAAGATGTGCACGGGTGGGCAGCCGAAGATGTGTGCGGGTGGCTGAACAGGATAGTGCAAGTGGCGGCAACGTGATGGTGTGTGAGCGACGCGCGCAGGGGCTTCGGAGGTACAGGGAGGAGCACGCCCGAGCACAGTGAAGTCAAACGCCCCTCCTTCGGTGTCTGCCTTGCAATAGCGCAGTGTTCCTGTTCTCCGCTGGCAACCTGCTTCGCTGCGATCCTCTGCAAGTGAAAGGGTAGGCTGCACTATATCAATCACACTATGAATGTACAGAAATAATGTAAAAAAACTGTGAAAACACAACATTGAAAACGGGAAAAAATAAATAAAACTGTAGGTTTGGATGACAATGGGGATAGGAAGACAAAAAGCATGGAGGGGAAGGAAAAAAAAAGGGGGGGGGAAGGGAGGTAGCAAAGAGGTGGATGAATGCCCCCCCAAAGGATTGCCTTTGTGCACGTACGCTCTCCCAAGCTTGGAGCTTGGGGAGACAAACAAAATTGACTTTGATGTGCGCTCAGCAGCAGTCAATACACACACACAGCCACACACAGCCACACACAGCCACACACAGCGCGACACACACAGCGACACACACACAAATAGCCCCGATCCACGCTTGCAAAATTATGCAGGACACCCTGTGCTCATGCTTGGAGAGTTGGTGATGTCACCGCTCTCAGCGGCAGCGTGGACGCAGCCTAATTTGGCAAGCGCGAGCTGTTGAAATATGTAAGTATTTAATCATATTTGGATTTATATTGTATACCGTTTAATAAAGGTTTTTTTTTTTTTTCATGTGATTTTGATTACATCCGGCAGGGGGGGCCCGAGAAATTTTATGGATGAAAAGGGGGGCTCGGCATAAAAAGTTTGCTCACCCCTGCAGTCTAAGGCGCTGAGCTTTAGTAAGGAGTTCATTACGAATCAGACTTTCCGGGAGGGTAAAACCTTCACACATGCCCGCAGTTTCAGGCGAAGGCAGTCTCTCAAACAGGTATGGTTTTCCAAACAGGGACTGGTCCGCAGCCTGGGACATAGGTACAGTTAAACATTTACCAACCCCCGCCACGGCGCGGTCCGGTTTTGTGGGGCCGAGCATACTGTTACGATTGTGCTTGCCACAAACCGGGACCGGACCGCGGGGCTGAGGTGGGGTTATATAATCACCGACCTTAGTCCGCTCAGACTGATCCGGAGTGCGCAGTTCATAGTCGTACATAGCAGGGCCAGGATTGGAGAAGGCAGGATCGTCGTTATTCAAGCAGGAGTTCGGCAACAGGTAGTCGGGAGTTCCCTGCTTCAGCTTAAGAGCGTGAGCGCGGGAGTGACCTCTGCGCGAGGAGCGGCCTCGGCCCATGATGCCAGTCTCAGCAGGGGGAGACAGCAGGCTGGCCAAAGTACACCGCGGGGCAGCGTCGGGAAAACCAACGCTTCAGCACAGAAGTCAGGAACAGGCGTCTGCATGGAACTAGCAGAAGGCCTCAGGAAACAACGCTTCAGCACAGGAGTCAGGAACGGGCCCCTGCATGGAACTAGCAGCAGGCCTCAGGAAACAGGGATGAGAACTAGGGAGGTTAGTACAACAGCAGACAAGCCAGGGTGGTTTGTGGCAGAGACAGTAACGTCCAGGGTAGGAATTATGCTCGGGTCTGATTCAGAGCCAAAGCCCAACCTATAAAGGGTGGAGATCCAATCACAGGAGAAGGGTGTGGGAGCATTCCTCCAATGATAGGACACTGGGCAGAAGCTGCAATGAAAGCCAGCACATGTGCTCTTGATTGCAGAGGAAGCTTGCAACTACAGAGGTCTGCAAGGCTATAGTCAAAGCCAGGAGCGGATTCCTTACACTCTGCCCAAGCATCAGTATCCCACAGTAACTAATGCCTGTGAGAACAGGGGTACAATGAGAGCTGGGGAAACCACTCACCTTCAAAACAAGATTACGAAGTTTGAGCCACCTAAGAAAGCACTAGCCAAACCTGCAACCGCCCAACAGGCAACAAACAGAGATAGGAGTGCAGAATCAAAGCCAGGAGAATCCTGAGCTGAGGAAGCTGAAAAGATAGGACATTCTCTGGAAATGGAGCTGGAATCGCTACTCAATCTCAAAGAAGCTGAACTGGTGACTACATTGAATGGGAAAAGTGCAGGAAGACAGCTTCAAGAACTAAGGGCTCAGGTGGCTGTTCTTGGGTGCTCTTGTGATACCATGACATGGACATTTGGTGCTAAAGTGGAGTACATGGGAAAGATGGTGAGAGAAAGCGATTTGCATAAACGCTCTGCGACTGTCGCCATACAGTCTGCCTACAAAAAGAGGAGCGCCCGACACAGTGGTAAGCTCATGACCACGTGGTCAGTAGAAAGACTGGACTTGGAAAAAGTTCTCCTTGAGCGACTGAGGACTGCTGATATCAAGCACCTTCTAGAGGAGACACTACTAAACTGGAGGAAGCGCTCCAATCCAGCGGGACTGAGGGTTCTCCTCCTCTATCCACTCTCATTCAAGTCACTGAGATATCTCGAATGAGAGTGGAAGGATGGGCTTTCCCACAAACAGGGGAGGTATGTAACAGGGGACTTATCTCTGTTCAGAAATGTGCCTCTAATCCAGCAGTGTGGTGGTTAACTGCTGGTAGACAATTAACCAACACCACCTGGCTGATTACAGGTGTCAAAAAAGCCTGCCTCAGAGACAGGAAGGGAGATTTTCCTCAGTACACAAGGGTGCTGACAAGAGGAAAGAGGTCTTGAGCAGAAAGGCTCTGCTGAGATCAAGACACCCAAAGACCTATATTCCTGGACACAGGGGACCCAGGAACCTACCATAGACTGACTTGAAGGGACACCTGCTTTAAGGTATCTCTTGAGACTTTGGGGAATAGGGTGGTAATGGAATTATCCCTCCAGCCCTGGAGAAAGGGACTGGGGAAGTAAATTAGCTCTTAAACAGGGATAGACGTTTGTTGTTTTCATATGTTTTGCTGTGTTAACAGGCGCAATAAAGCCTTATTTTAATGTCACCTTAAAAACGGTCTCCATTGCATACCTCTGCACACATCTCTTACAGTGCACATATATATTTCTGCACAGCATACTAATTTACATTGTAAGAGTTACCAATCAACTATGTTGTTTTGTCATATTCTGTTACCTAGGGTATAATAACAACCAGACATTAGTGTGATCTTGTGGGCAACTGACTGATTTCAGTATTATAACAACCATATAAACATCCTATGGTTATTAGGCACCAATCAATAGCACAGCAATATTATTTCATGTGAACTCACCAACAATTGGAAGTCAGACTAACCTTATGTGTATTATATGATTTTATATTGCTGTATGAACTCTAGAAGTGTATTAGGCAAGACAAAATTGTTAAGAAGCATTGTTACAACCAAGGGTTCATTGCAGTTAGTGATCATGCCCTCTGCCAATTGTAGCTAAGTATCTGGCAATGATTACACTAAAAATGTAATGGACAAACAATGCTTAAATCAATGTCATTGCTTAAATCAATGTCATTGTCAATGGTGGCCAACTTAAGGCAGCAACTATTATGGATCTAGGCATTACGTATTAGATTTTAATAAGTTTTTATGTATTTTTCACTTAATCACAGTTTGTTTCACTAGAAGGTATTCACTATAAAATTACTAAAAATTAGTGTGGTGTGCACCGCTAATGTACTTTCTGTGAATGATAGACTGACTTTGTCAGCCTTTCGTTTATGTGTTAGAATCTATTGACCCAAGTACATAGGTAGCACCCATTTTTGTAAAAAAAATTATTACATGTCAATATTAATTAATTAAGCGAGCGGTGTGCTCTGTGTTGTGTTTGTATCTGTGGTATTATACAGTGTAGGATATTTGGCCGTGACTACATGACTGTCGGTGCATTGCCATGACTCACCCCACCACCCGGACCTGGTGCTCCAAGCTGCTTTGCCTCTAAGGTAAGTGCCTAAGTTTAACCCCTACCCTAAAACCCCCTACCCTATGCCCTTACCATAAAATCCCCTACCCTAAAATCCCCTACCCTACCCACAAAAAACCCTTAAATGAACACCCTAACCACTTAAATCCCTAAAGTTAACCCCTTACACTAACCGCTAAAAGCCCTTAAATTAACCCCCTACCTTAACCACTAAAACCCCTTAAATTAAGCCCCTTAAATTAACTCCCTACCCTTACAACTTCAACCCCTAAAAGTTAACCCCTTACACTAACCGCTAAAACCCTTTAAATTCACGCCCTACCATAACTGCTAAAACCCATTAAATTAAACCCCTTAAATGAACCCCCCTACCTTAACCATTAAAACACCTTAAATTAAATCATTAAACCCCTTATATGAACCCCCCCCACACCTTAACCACTAAAACCCTTTAAATTAAACCCCTTAAGTTAACCGACTTTGAAACCTTGCCGCCTGCCTTGATCTTTGCCTGTGACCCTGACTTCGCTATCCTTATCAGGACTCAGTTCCAAGGCCTGTGGTCACTCTCCATATCCTGAATAGTCCTGCGGGTCAGCTTCCTGGTCTGAGATGAGCACTGTCATTCAAACTACAGAGTGTTGTCCTTGCGTCTTGCAAGATAGAAATTTAGATACTCTTTACCGCAATGTCATGGTAAATGGTAAAAGGACATATAGTACTTGTCCCTTTAATATACAGTATCATATTTTTCCTAGCAAAGTAAATAATCAATCTTCTAGGTTCTTGGATAAGATTTGAATCACTTTAGTACCATCTAGTGGTGAAAAAATAAAACAATATATACTGTAGATAAAAGTTGTTTTTTTCACCCAATATTCGTATTTTAGTCTACATTTTATTTCCTACTGAGTGCAAATAGCCGTGCGGCTATTTGCACTCAACTGTGAATAGCCGTGCAGCTATTTGCACTCAACTGTGAATATCCACTGCCTTTTTCAGCTGCCTGGGGGCCTTTTTTAAGAGCTGTTTGTCAGGTAGGGAGTTGGTTCGGAGGTGCTCTGCCCTGATCCCGTGTAGTGGCCACAATCCGATCACTCACCTAATCTCTCACTTCGCCTGCTCTCTGAGTCAGGTGGTTGAGGGCCTCACGCACCACGCAGTGTTCGTCCTGCCTGCGCTCGCACCAGCCCCGTGTCCCAGAGTACAACCTGCTTACCTCACCTGCAGCTTCTCCCATGATGACAAGGGCAGCGGGATAAAGCTGCACAGGCCCCAGCCTCTGACATTCAAGTGCGCTGGTCCGAACCTCTGATGCAACTCTGACTGTGTCCTGTGGATCCCCCCTTCCTTCTCGGAGCCCTGACTGCCACATGGTGCAATGTGGCCACCAGCACTAGGATGGCCAGTGTCTCCTGTGTCTTCCCCAAAGACAGTAGTTTCAGCGGGACCTGATGGGCACAGTCCCAGGACTCCGGCACTTGTGTATGCCGGTCCAGTCCTCCCGATGCAGTTGTGGCTCAGAGGCTCCTCTAACTTCCGTGCCAGCTGGAGTTTCATGCAGGGACACCAGGTGAGTACTCTAGGAGACCATGGGACTGGGAGATAGGGAGATATTGTGTTTAATGGAGTGGGGAGAGGGAGTGGGCAGCTCACACTCTAAACCAAACCTGGGCCTGTCACTGGCTCGGCCCTAGAGCAGTGTTTCCCAACCGGGTTCCATGGCACCCTGGGGTTCCGTGAAAGGATTAAAAGCCTGCTGCAGAATTTTCCAGATCTCACAGAGTAGGGAGAGAGCATGGCAGTTGCTAGGGGGCTGGGCACTTTCCTCTATCCTGAGTGGCTGCATTACACAGCAGAAGCCAATCAGGAGGAGGTTTCAGGAGTATGCAGGGTGTGGCCATGCAGAGAAAGCAGCATGGGCAGAAGAGAGGTGAGGCTCTGTGTCTGTCTTGTTTGTATTTGTTTTGTTCTGTTCTGGGTGTGTGTGTTTTCTGTTACTGTCCTGTTGTGTGTATTTTCTGTGACTTCTCCGTGCGCCCTCTCACTCCTGTGACTCCTTGCCCCCTCTGACTCCTGTAACTCCCTACGATCTCTGACTCCTGTGACTCCCTGCCCCCTCTGACTCCTGTAACTCCCTGCGATCTCTGACTCCTGTGACTCCCTGCCCCCTCTGACTCCTGTAACTCCCTGCGATCTCTGACTCCTGTGACTCGGTGCCCTCTCTTACTCCTGTTATTCCCCTGTCCCCTCTTATCGTCTGTCTCCTGTGACTCCCTTTCTCTCTGTAATGTGTTTTCTGTGACCTGTCCTGTTGTAGGGGTGCCTCAGCAATTGAGAACTGTGGATAGGGGTGTCCTGAGAGAGAAAAAAAGGTTGAAAACCACTGCCCTAGAGCGTAGACGTGGAATGGTCACTTTTCAGCTGATGAGTTCCATAGTTACATCAATGTGTTACTCAGAGCTGGACCTTTTTAGATCTGCTGCTCTTGGTTTCTTTTTACCATTAGATCTGGTGATGGTATTATGTTAGGTGTTTAACCTTGCAGAGCACCAGTCTAGTCCGGCAATTTTAGAGTACTCCAGGCCACGCCAAGGTGAAAGTTTTAATGTAATGTTCTTCTGATGAAGAAGATATAGCATGTTACCATGTACCAAAAAAATCTAAAAAGCTAAATATATGTATGTCATATCAGTAAACAGCACAGATACAAAAATATATTTAAGGATGTATTATACAATATATGATATCTCCAGCAGTAGGAAGCGACTTCACATCATATCGAAAAGATGCCATAGGAAAGGCAAGTAAGCATTGTACTGTGTATTGATTAAAGTGTATCATATGGTTTTCTTTTTGTTTCAGCTTTAAAAAGTTTTTCGGTATAATAAACAAAAAATAAATATTCAAAAAGCAAAATAGAGTAATGAAAAAATGTAAGGTATCATAAATGGTCAAAAAAAGCACATACTACAGCTGTAACTGCCGGGTGTAGAATTCTGCACTAAAACCCATCCATTGCTGCAAGATTTCTGCAGCACGCTAGGAGATTTTTTTGCAGCCAGACTAATGGCCCATCGGATTAACACAGCAAGGGTCGCAAGTGAATATACAGTATGTACAGTGATAAAATTAAAATCCCAAAGATGAGGCGACTCTAATATCCATAATACTGGGTAACCGTAATTAGTTATGTTCCCAGTATAGGTAACCCTGTGTGTTATTCTGGATAGTACTGTACAACACAGTGCACAATTGGAGGCAACAAATGCTTTGTATCATATAATGTGGTAATGCTTGTAAGTATATACACAGTCAACCGTCGCAGTAATACACTTTCAAAGGTGAGACCCTCTAACCGGAGTTCACCCCACGCAGAGGCGGACGCCTTCGCAGATGACGACGTTGCTGGATCAACAGATACCTGATTGTTATTCGGCAGCACCCGGGTACCGGAGTACCCGGGCAGGTACCTCACTTAAGTGCACCAACAGTTCACAGCGTAGCGCTACTCCATACACTTTTGGGTGGACCCGGACATTGGGAAAGGACATCAGGGTATTGGTGCCAAGCACCCTTTGTACTTTGGGGGACACTTGCTGGGTGTATTGGAGGTTGTATATGTTATATACTGTGTGATACAGGCTGCCGATATATATATGTTCAGTAAAACCCATTATTAAATACCTGAGTGTGTGATTACTGCTAGTATTGGTTCCTGTGAGAGCATCATCCCACTGCGCTGGGATCCCTCACAGGTGGAGGCGCTGCACCAAGGCGACCATGCAACACCCCAGGCTCCCAGAGGCGGAGGCTCAGGCCTTCTGGTAGCCAAACAGGTAACAGCAGCACTGGTGGTTCCTTTAGCATGGGGAAAAGGGGCTACAAAACATTAAGCTTATGTTAATGTGCTTAAAACGGCTGTTTTTTTGCATATGGTTACCTTAGTGAATACAAAATACAAGAAAACAGAACAGTGACTACAGTATGTACCTCTTATTTTTACATGCTATTAGAAGTTTTGTGAAGTTGCTTGCTTAAATTGATTTTGGTAAATTTACTTTTTTTATATAAATGAATTTTTAAACTAATGAGGTAGCAATTTTTGATTTATATTTTTAAAAGTGCTGTCTGATCTAAAATGTTCTACCTTAGTGAATACATTAGCTCAGGTAACATACGTAGTACCCATTCCTGTTTTAGTTAACATTACATTGTGACATTATATAACAGAGTTTAGTGAGTGTGTTTTGGGGAGTGATTATGTGAGAAGTTGGGAAGAAATAGTCTGCATAATATTATAATGAGATTTATCAAACGTTGCGCATTTAACTGGTGAACTATTCCTCTGTCTTTGCTTTAAATAAATCCAGCAAGTCTGAGGTTGCATTAACCTCTGCTAGCAAGAGATCTGCATCAAATATAAGACACAACATTAGCAATACTCATACATATGTCAGGGCGCAAATTAATTTCTATGATAAAATTTGGAAATAAATTGAAATGGCACCTAATCTCTGTTTAATACTCTTGAAGTCTCTTGATGTGAAAGAAACCTTTTGGTGGGTAGGTCTCGTAAACTCTACTGATCTGGTATTGTTGACCGGCTCTCAATAAACTAAAAACAAATCAAATGCTCGTTTTCATTCTTAATGAAGAATCTTGGATTTAATGTGCATCTTGCAGTACATTTCGGGGCTCCTGGGGAATGAGGACTTGTTGGGACACTAAAAGGTTTCGTGTTGATTTGTCCGTAACAGGTTTTTTTATTTAGTACTGTATGTGAAAGATGGAAGAACCAGATTAAACCCACAATTCTTTATTCAGCATGAAAACGAAGAGAACAGAGAATGTATTTCACAAAAAGAGTGGCTCTGTTGTTTTAGTGCAAATTGCCCCATAGTGTAAGACCCACCTATAGAAGTAAAACTTAGCCAGGTTGCAGGCTTTTTATTTTTGAGTCAAAGTGCATATTGATTTATACTTAATGAAAATAATCATATTTGTAGGCTTCATGCAGCATTTTATATAGAAAATATATTTGTTAACAAAACTGATGCAGACCTGGATGGGATATTGCGGGCTCTAACAATCTGCATACTTTTCTGTTGCATATGCTTTATGTTACAGTATATCTGCATACTATACTGAACAAGTAAACTATTTAATTATTTTGTCCATCAAATAATTAAAGAATTAAATTAAGAAGGTGGCATTTTTTTGTAGAATATTTTCTAAAAGATTCTTCTCTGAAATGTCATTTTGCTTTTTCAACCTGAAACCTTATTGTCTATTGATAAACCTGAAGTAAAGTTAGAATTTCTGTCACATATATTTATCAGTTTCAAGGATCAATTTACCTTCTGCCCTAAAATTTGTGGCACATATACATATAGCCCTGGTAGGTTTGGGCTATTATTCTGTCCTCCTGTGCAATAATACCTGGTAAGGGCAGGTTTGCCAGGAGTTAAGGTGGGTTCTCCCCACTCACTGCAGATCAGTGAGGCAGAGAAAGCAGTGCAGTCAGGCCTGTGTCCAATAAGGGACGGGGGCGGGCTCTTGTTGTATCTGTCTTAATGATCTGCATTTCCTGTATTGAGTCAGTTGCTCCTACCCTGAGAGGAGCTGAGTCTTACCTAACCGAGCTGTCAGGGACCTGGCAGACTTGAGGCCCTCCCCCTGGGAGAGGCTGGTAGACTGTTCCCACTACTCTGATAGGGGGTAGTGGAAGAGCTAGGCCTGCTTCCAGGGCCCTGACTGGGAGTGAAAGGCCAGGGTCATTCTGAGAAGTACTGCTGTGTTACTGTGTTCCTGTACTGCTGTGTATGCTGTTCCAGTGAATGCTGTTGGTGCAATAAAGTGTTCCTGATTTATAAAGAAGCGGTGGTGAGACTGGAATCTCTCATCCCTGAGTGGGACGTTCTATTCCAGGGATTCCACCCCATATCCTGGGGCCTGCAATAGATGGAGGCACTGTCACCGTGAGTACGTACTGGGTATGTCCCCAGAAGCCTGTCCTGACCTTCCCCATAATACCATCAAGCGGGAGACTCAGGAGTCCTGTAAGCCAGCAGGTGCGCCACACTATTATGCCTTGTAACCAGAGCAGCATTTCCCCTAGGAGACCCTATTTGCGATTGGGTGGGGGAATACCCGTTACATACATCTTAGGTGGTTGCTGTAAATGACTGTGTGTGTGTGTATATGTGTGTGTATATATATATATATATATATATATATATATATATATATATATATATACACACACACAAAACAACAAGAAAGAAGCGCCAGCTCCATAGCATAATACTGTAAAAATAGGAGGAATCTTTAATAGATCAGAGAATGGTCACCAGGACCTATACTCACATAGTGGGTAAAAACACAATCAATTGAGACAATCTGTAAACAGCAGTGGGTCAGCACAGATGGATATATCAGACAGCTTGCCAGGATCAATAGGTGGTGGAGTGAATGTTCAATGAGGGAGGACAGTCCACAGTATACCTCTTAGTGTAAGGGTATTAAATGCACCAGAGTCTGACTCTCACCAGATAATGGATTGTATGGTACAATGTCCTCCTGTGGTGACAAAGGATTGTCCACGCTGGGCTCTCAATAGCAACAGCCAAAGGTAGAGACTGCTGTGAATCAAATTACTTGACAACAATGGCGGCACCACGAGGAATAAGAGGTGAGGTAGCTATGAGCATGCAAAGCCTCCAGGTCGCAACACAGAGAAACTCCAAACCTTGCCTGGCTCCGCCTGCCGTATACACGTCACCGCATGCTGACGTCACACGCCAACGCGTTTCGTCATGAAAAGTGACATTCTCATTTTGGTGTTACACTATTCACTTGATTTATTTTAATATTGATCTAATATCTATGTACACATGTTTATTAACACCTAGTTTTACTATGCACTTTAGCGCTACTCTTTGTTTGTGTTAATATATATATATATATATTATTATAATTTTTTTGCAGTGGATATGAAATATAGATTTAGCTAGATTTACTATTTTCCATGCCGCGAAATAGAAAGGATTAATGTTACGGAAGTCCCTGTTTCTGAATCCATCAGCGGATTGTTCCAATTTCAATCTGTGCAGATTAATCCAAAACCGCCATTAGATACAATCCGCACAGATTCTAAAAACCCAATCTGTGGATTCCGCAATCTATTGGAGGATTCCAAGATTACAATCCTTAAACAGATTGCGGAATCTGCACATTGGATTGGCAATGCTAAATAAATCCAGAAAAACGAATTGTGCTTTTTGAGACTGATTCGTGGAATGCCACGGACCAAAGGTACCGCCGGATCCATGAGGATCCCAAACCGCAAGAAAAAATTGTCTCTCTAGCCGTGTATCATCTGCCCACCTCCTCCCCACTGTCTTTATCAAGGAATTGATAAAGAGCTATGGCGCAAAACGCGTAGGTAGGGTGATACCTCCGTTTTTTATACATGACCTAATAAACAGCTTTATTTTTATGGGAAAGCACTCTGTTTTTTCTGGTTGTTCCGCTGGTAGTGCTCCATTTTTCTTTCTGCAACCAACACAAACGGATGGCCCATGTAATACACATGGGAGGCAGTCAGGATGCTGCACTCATGAAGTGAGTCCAATTATGAATATACAGAACCCCCCACACCTCAAGATGGCTGAAGGAAGGTATCATCAAATTACATACGCTGTTATTTCTGGACACTGGATGTGTTACACCTGTAATGCTGTGATTTGTGAGGGTTTCCAGGCAAGCATTTCTTATACCTATCTATTCAAACCTCATGTCAGGTGCGTGATACCTCAAGGGTACGTTCTGTCTGTTTTTTTGTTCTGAGCACCACACAATTCCTTTGATTTTACACACATTTTAAACCAATTTTATTGTGGGGGGTTTATGTCATGCCATATATGCTATTTCGTATTTTATTGTGTATTTTTTTTTATCCCATTTCATATAATTCTTGTGGGATTTTATGATAGTTTTACTTCTCTTCCCATTATACAGATGGATGGTTTTCTTTTTATATACAGTTATGATTTCATTTTTATTTTTTAGACTGTTAATACAACATACAGTATATATTTATTTATTTTGTATTATGTGCATACTAGCACATATTCCACGAGATGCTTTGTTCTCCTTTCTCCACACAGTACTCGCACTGAAGAAGTGCCACAATAATAAAAGGGTTAATTATGGAGTATTTAAACCCCTCAGCAGAACTAGTCACTAGCTGTGATGCCTGATGGATTGGCCTTGGGACCTCTGTGAGCCAGCCCAAGTAACATAACGAGACCAGAAGCCTTCAGCTGCCACATCTTGCCAAACCAGGGAGTGCCAAAGGAAATTAACAGGAGGCTGGTCGGACATCGAGAAGTCATCTAGGAGTAGGAGTCACGACAGAGGTTAACTCATTTAATGTGCGATTTTATACATGACCTAATAAACATCTTTATTTGTGTGGGAAAGCACTCTGTTTTTTCTGGTTGTTCCGTTAGTAGTGCTCCATTTTTCTTTCTGCAACTAACACAAACGGATGGCCCATGTAGTACCCATGTATCACCCATTTCATATGTAGACAGGTCCCCTCTGGCTCCCCAGTTTCTCGTTTCCCTCTCCCTTACCTCTGCCAGGGTGGGGGCTACTGTGGGGGCGAGTGTCGGAGGGAGAATTGGCAGCAGAGGCGCTCCGTAGTGCAGGGCCAGCACCAGCTCGTGCATGCGCAGTTAGCAGTAGCGTGGGCCATTAAGATGTCGCGCATGCGCAGTATACATAGCGCACCCGGCCCTAATGTTAAAGAATCCCATGGGGGACTACAACTCCCAGCAGCCCCAGGGGCTGGAGCACATGTGATGCAACCCCAGCCAATAGGGCTTACAGCTTCCCCTGAAGGGAAAGATACATTGTTGAGCACAGACAGGAAGAGTCAGTTAGAGCTGGATCACAGACAGAGGAGGGTAGGTATGTGTAGGGAGCCAGTGGCTCGTACACTAGGACAGACATCCCCCTTAGGCCCCAGATAGGCCCCAACTCACCTCAACTTGTGGTTGCTGCAGGGACACCCCTTAGGATAGGGACAGGGTCCTGTAGCACCTAGACAAGTGAGGGCCCAGCCAGAAAGAGGAATATCCTGGCCAGTGTTTGCAGGGAATCATTCTCTGCGAGAGCAGAGACAGAGACTGTCTGGGTTGTGAGGTCCACCAAAGGGAGACCATCGTGTTTGGGGGAGGACGCCATTGCTGAGGCTTCGGCGCTGGACACAGACGGGTCCTCTTTCATTGTTCTGCGGTACCCGAGTGCAGGATCCCCGGGAAGGTACAGACACCAAGTGCACCACCATTACCAGTACCACACAGGCACTGATCACGCCTATGGGGTGGGTTGCGGAACTCTTGGGACTATTGAGACATCTGGGAATAAGGTGTGGGGTACAAAGTCCTGCGAGGTGACCAGGTAGTTGTGTATTGTGAATGTTATATTGTTATGCTATGCAGTAAACTGTTTTATATATACTTTTGGTGTATTGGTTACTGTATGTGGGTCCTGTGTCAGGGTCATTCTACCCTTAGAATCCTACTGTCAGGGTCGCCTAGACCTCCTGCCTAGCCATAGCTTCTTTGTCCACCGGGTGTGCTGCTGCCTTCTGTTTGCTCTGGGTTCCTCTGTCTGTCTGTCTTCTTGTTGCTCCTCTCTCTGTCTTATAGTTCTGTTTCCTGTCTGTTTCCCTAGCCTTTGCTTCAAGTCAGACTCCTATGCACATGTCTCTGTCTTTGATCCTGATCTGTTCCTGTACCTGTATTTGAGTCTGTTCACAGTAAGGCCCTTGCTGGTAATCTGGCTTGTCCCCGTTTGTTCCCGTTCTCAGTACCTGCCCCCAGACCTGTCCCTGCTCCCCTGTCCTGTTCCAGTCTCCTCGTTGCCGACCTCTGCTTGTTACCTGACTTCGCTACCTGCCGCCTGCCTCGGACCTCTGCTTGTTACCTGACTTCGCTACCTGCCACCTGCCTTGGACCCCTGCTTGTTACCTGACTTCGCTATCTGCCGCCTGCCTCTGATCTCTGCTTGTGACCCCTACTACGCTCGTGCTGTTCCGGCCACCGAGATCCTACCCGCCACAGGAGTCTCCCGTGACACCTACACAGGTGGAGGCTCTATATTTGAGAGATTTGTTCTAGAGGATACACCCCAGGCTCTCACTGGCGGAGGCTCAGGCCTCCTGTGAGCCTGATAGGTATAGCACCACACACCTGGTAATACATATAGATTCCCCTCACATGCGCTCTATCTGCGATGGGGGGGGGGGGGTTGGAACTGTGTTACACATATATTTGTGAGATTTTATTTTTCATCTAGGCTGGATAGGATTGAGTTAGGATAGGAATGCTTCAAATATTATCATTTCATACAGTAGATCATGCATGAAAGATGTAGAAGGACCATGAATGTTACTACACTACTGTTTTTAGTGTAACTTTTTGTAAAACGTGGTAATTTTGTAGGGAAAAAAAATATTCTGAAAACCATAAACCAAGAAGTAAGAAATATAATTTATGTCCAAAATGCAATAATCAATCGACCATTAAGTAAGCAAATGAGACAGAAAAAACATGTACAGTATTTCCACTTCTTTTCGAATAACTTCAATATCACTATACAGGAGCCTAGATTCACTCATTAAATCTGGGATAATATTCTGCATTCTGAAAAGAAAACAAAGGAAATTTTTCAGATTTAACACCGTATTCATTAAAAACTATATACAGTATGCTGTGGCAGGACAGCCTTGCAGCGGGCTGAGTAAGAGTCTGACAAGGTGTTAGGCTTAAGCTCCAGTGGTTTTATTAGTCTACAACAATAACAAAAGAATGGGTACACTGTCCCCTTAAGGCCAAACAAATAATAAAACAAACGCCTACTCTTCTTTGGAGACTGACTAAACATCACATCCCTAGCTAACCACCTGGGTAGCTAACCTACTTCTAGATAAAACAATACTAGGTAAACGTCGGAAATGAAATATAAAGTTCTTAACTTACAGTTGCTGAGGAATCTCTCCCAGGGTCTCCAGGTAGTTCCCTCAGCAGGATTGGAAAGCTGGTTCCTTTTATATCCATCCAGCAGCTTGATGGCCCTCATGGAAAAGTCTCTTCCTGGGTGTGATTCCCAGCTTGTCCCAGCAGACCATGCTCCCTGCCGATATGGGGAACGAGACCAAAAACTCTCCCCTCTCCTGGTTGGGAAAAATCACATCATCATGTGCAGGCAATTTCCTGCCTTTTAAATCTCCTGTTGCTTTAGAAGTGCTGGCCTAATTATCCCCAGGTGCAGCAAGCGCCTACAGAGAAATGTAACCTCCTGCACGCTGGAACCTACGCACTGCCAGCTCTCTAGTATCCAGAGCCAGTGATTCCGTCACAATGCACAGTAACTGTGCATAAGTAAATATATTTGCATATGGCTCTCTTGCGATAATGCAGGAGAACCACAGTAGTGTAAGGAATCGGGGAACACGCCCCCTGCAACGTGCTCCCTCCGTACCTGCTGCATCTTAGTTCCCGCTCTCCTTATAGAGCATGCATGCACCCGCAGTTCCCTACTTGTACCACGGAGCCCAGCCACCCCCGGTCGCGTCACGCATTCTCTCACGCGTGGCGCGTACACGTGACGGCGTGTGCCGCCCTCCAGCTGCGAGTCAAGTTTCACGCCCCCTTGTGGCGTATTCTCTACCTGTGTGTCAAGATTCTCTGATGTCTCTCTGTATGGCGTGCGCCGCCCTCTAGCTGCGAGTCAAGATTCCCTGTTGATTCTTTGTGTGGCAGGTGCTGCCCTCTAGCTGCGAGTCTATCTTCCTATGCACCTCTGCCCCATAGTCTGTTGAATCGCTAGGAGTTCGATCCTGAAGAGGGGGGTACTGTTACGATGCGCGGAACACGACCCCTGAGGTGCGTTCCTTCCTTACCTGTTTAATTCTGATCGCCGCCCTCTAGCTGCGAGTCAAGATCCTGTGTATTTAAGGACTCTGAAACAACGACGTCATCTTGCTTCCTGGCAAATCCTGCCCTCTTCCTCCTGACAGGAAGTAAGCCTCTCTCTGACTTCCTCATTCCTTACAGCTGCTGCTGCTGCTACCTTTAAATTGCACTCAGTGGCTACCTGTCTGTGTTCCTGCAAGTACTACCATCGCATGCTGTTCCTGCCTGGACCTCCTTGGGATCTTTACTCATCTCCTTTGGATTCCGGAAGACGGGGACAGTCGGTCATTTACTACTGAGGTTAGTTTACCGTCGGGTAGTGTAGGACCTGCTGAGTAGGGTTTACCTTGACGTGGTAGCAGGCTTGTAGTCCTTTGGCCAAAGGATTAAACTAAAAACCCTTACTTTGTATTTAGTTTTGCTGCACTCTGCTGTTTCTGGCACTATGCCTTTAAGGAGGCTGGACATCCTCCAAGAAGCTTTTCCCTTGTGGATGTGACCTTGTGCTCTGGACTCTATCCTCCCCTGCTCCTCACTTGTGGCTGACCCACACCCCCCGTGTTGGTGCCTGAGAACGCGCGCACTCCCTCTCTGCTGTCAGAGCATGCATACACTTGCAGCTGGACCAGTCGTGTCTCTGAGCTTGGCTCCGCACCTCCAGACGCTCTTTCTCCTGCGCGCAGCACGGTCACATGATTACGTGCGCCGATCCCCAGCTGCGCGGCAACTCACTTCCTTTCATCTCTCCTGCGGATTCCTCACCTCGCTATCGGGTCCCTTCCTTTCCCTCAGCTTGTGTGTAGGAGCACAAGCGTAACAAATAGTCACTATTGCGATTTCCTAAATCACAGCAAAAATCCACATTCAATACATGGCTACCATAGGGTAATGAAATACAAATTGTTACAATACATTATTGTATGTCAGAGCAGCCTTGAACCTCTATGATACCTGACTGGCTTCCAATGCAAAGCAAAGAAAGGACTTTATTCAATAAATGGGTAAAAAAAAAAAAGATTACATTACCACTATGCCAACTACCCATTCTATCTCTCTTGCACACCAAATAGATTAATAAGACATTGCTTGGCACTATATCAACACAAAGACAACACTTTCCCACTCTAAGTTAGCTAATAGTATGTCATGAAATTCATGAAAATAAAAATAAGCAAGATTAAATATATGACAAATAAAGAACACAATGTAAATCAAAAGGTCATTAACCCCTCTAGTGCCAGTGAGGCTACTTCTCAAGGAGAGCTTAGGAAACGTCATTGGGACTGAAGGGTTATAATAAACTCCCCCCATCCACGTTTAGAGCCTCCATGGTCTTCAGGACCAAAGACCCTCTGGAACTAATCCAAATTGGTATTTAAAGAGGCTAATGTTCAACCACAAGAAGGAAAAAAAAAGTTGTTTTTGATGGATCCAAAAAACTTCAGACATTGAAGTAGCGTTTTTTTGATAAGAACAGTAAAATTGTATTAAATCAACCAAAACGATGTAAAAGGCTGTATCCTCGCATTACACATTAGTAAATAACAGAGAGAGTAGCAATGAGAGGAATGAACCTCAATGTGTGGCGCTACTAGCCCAGTAGACATGCGTTCATCACACGGAGGTATCCACATTAACCCTTGATGTACCGGAGTCCTGAGTACAAAGCGGAAAGCTGTAGCTGTAGCGAATAAAGCCCATAAGCAATCACATAGGTATAGGGAAAAGCTGACCACTGCGATCATGAGGTCCCCCGACGGGAACCAGCAGACCCCCACAATGCCAGACCAAATCCCCTAGTGACGGACAATAACGCAGCATTCAGTTCAATATGGGTGTATGTAGTGTACTAGCGTGCTACACCATACCTTTTGGCATTCTGGACTCAAAGACATTGGGCCTCATGCAGTAAGCGCCAAAAAAGTGCAATCGCCAGGTGTTCCCTATCGGCATGATTTTGGCGATTTGCCCTCGCAGTATTCAGTAAGGGCCGAATCCCTGCCGAATCTCTGCGAAAGCAAAACGCTGATGAGCCGGTGATAAAAGAGCCTGGCTCCCGATAACCTGGCGATAGGCCGTTTCTGCTGATATGTGTTTGCAGCAGAGAGAGACCCGCCGCTCTCTCTGTGCAAAGATCGGCAAAATAAAAACATATCAAAACAACTTTTACTCATAGTGTACATGTGCAGCGGGTCTCCGGAGCTGAACCACATTGGTTTCATGTCCGGGGACCCCATGCTTCCCGAAATACAGACCCCTTTATGAGGTGCCGGTATCCCTCTGCATTTAAACTTCCCGATCACGTGACCGCGGAATGTAAACAAAGCAGAGGGATACCAGCACCCCCTAAAGGGGCCTTTATCTCGGGAAGCAGGGGGTCCCCAGACTTAAAACCAAAGCGGTTCAGCTCCGGAGACCCTCTGCACATCTACACTATGAGTAAAACACACATATAAATAAACACTCATTCCTTACCTTTGCGGCTATCTGCTATAGTAACGAAGCAGCATGAATGTATTTTTAATAATAGAGCACAGTGAGCAGGGGGTCCCCTGAGCTGAACCGCATTGCTTTGTGGACCAGGGACCCCCTGCTTCCCGAGTTACAGGCCCCGGTATGTGTCATCGGGTGGCAGTGTCGCCGCCATCTTTATAGCATCCCATACGCACCGTGCCCGCTATAAATATGGCGGCGACACTGTAACCGATGCCCCAAACCGGGGCCTGTAACTCGGGAAGCAGGGGGACTCTGAGCCAGAAATCAAGGCGGTTCAGCTCAGGAGACCCCCTGCTTCCGCACAATATTATTAAAATACATAAATGCTGCTTCATTACCATAGCGGATAGCCGCTAAGGCAATGAAGGGGTTAAGGCAGAATAGCATGTTAATTGGGGACATTTTCCCCCAATAAACATTGCAATAAACAACATAAACCCCCTGTGTATTTAAAATACATAAACACCAATCAATACATAAAATATATATTGCACTCACCCATGTCCGGCTGCCACGATGAAGGCCATCCTCATCTTCATCCTGGCCATGCCCCATCCGCTGCTGCAAAACAGAAACAATAATAAAAACATCCAATGTAATGTCCCCTAACCCCTTAATCACCATAGCGGTTATTAACCGCTACAGTCATTAAGGGGTTTACCCACCCTCACCCACCACTCGGGAGGCCTACATACCCTCCCCCACTAACCCCCCACCCCGTGAGGCCTAGCCACCCTCATCCACTACCCACAAGGGAGGCCTACCCACATACCCTAGGGGCCAATACCCCCTCCCCCCACCCACAATTAAAACAATACACAGCCCCACAATACACATCATACTATTTATTAAATACATTACCCACCCCCTGTGCCCCCCCATAAATACATGATTTATCCTTTTACATACAGGGATCATACCCAAGCCCCACGCGAGTCCCCGGCGGGCTGGCGGGTCACCTGACAGACCTACAGGGTACCAGCAACATGTTTCACACAGGTCCTGGAGGCCTGTTGGTGGGTCCCGCCAAGCGCCATGGCCCTAGGTTGTCTCCGCGGGTCACCGTGGGCCACAATTGGGTTCCCACGGTAGGCACGCGGATGTCTGGGAGCCCCGGGTCAGACCCACTGGTGTCTGAGGGGCCTCGGGTGGTTCTCACGGGGGTCTGGGGACTCACGAGTGCTCACTACGGGTCCGCGGTGCCCCCACAGATGTGGGACCACCGGTTCTTCCCAGCACAGTACAGGTCCGCGGTACCCCCACAGATGTGGGGCCACCGGTCCTTCCCCGCAGGTGTCACCCGTGGACCACGCAGCCTGATACCCGTGAGATACCAGAGGATATCGCAGGTGGTCTCCAGAGGTCTCACTCAGAACCAAGGAACAAACCCTGAATGTAAAATAAATAAACCTGACCTATACATTCAATACATACTCCCCCCCCCCCCCCAAAACACCTACAGTACAATAATGTGCAAAATAACTATTATCCAGATAGGGGGCTTCTTATTGATGAGGTCAGTAGTACTTTATTTATTTTAATATGCTAGTTAATGTGTTTAATAATGGGCAAATAATCTATTATCCCTATCTGGATAATAGTTATTTTGCACATTATTGAACTGTAGGTGTTGGGGGGGGGGGGGTGGGGATGTATGTATTGAATATATAGGTCAGGTTTATTTATTTTACATTCAGGATTTGTTCCTTGGTTCTGCGTGAGACCTCTGGAGACCACCTGCGGTATCCTCGGGTATCTCACGGGTATCAGGCTGTGTGGTCCACGGGTGACACCTGCGGGGAAGAACCGGTGGTCTCAAATCTGTGGGGGCACCACGGAAACCGTAGTCTGTGGGGAAGAACCGGTGGCCTCACATCCCTGGGGGCACCACGGACCCGTAGTGTGCGGGGAAGAACCGGTGGTCCTACATCCGTGGGGGCACCGCGGACCCGTAGTGAGCAATCGTGAGTCCCCAGACCCCCGTGAGAACAACCCAAGGCCCCTCAGACACCAATGGGTCTGACCCGGGGCTCCCAGACATCCGCTGGCCTACCGTGGAGAGCCAATTGTGGCCCACAGTGACCCGCAGAGACCACCTGGGGCAATGGCGCTTGGCGGGACCCACCAACAGGCCTCCAGAACCTGTGTGAAACAAGTTGCTGGTACCCTATAGGTCTGTCAGGTGACCCGTCAGCCCGCCTGGGACTCGCGTAGGGTTGGGGTATGAACCCTGTATGTAAAAGGATAAATCATGTATTTATGGGGGGGCACAGGGGGTGGGTAATGTATTTAATAAATAGAATGATGTTTATTGTGGTGCTGTGTATTGTTTTTATTGTGGGTACTGGGGGTGGGGGGAGGGGGCATTGGCCCCAAGAGTATGTGGGTAGGCCTCCCTTGTGGGTAGTGGGTGAGGGTGGTTAGGCCTCATGGGGTGGGGGGTCAGTGGGGGAGGGTATGTAGGCCTCTCGAGTGGTGGGTGAGGGTGGGTTAACCCCTTAATGACAGTAGCGGTTAATAACCGCTATGGTGATTAAGAGGTTATGGGACATTACATTGGATGTTTTTATTATTGTTTCTGTTTTGCAGCAGCGGAGGGGGCATGGGCAGGATGAAGATGAGGATGGCCTTCATCGTGGCAGCCGGACATGGGTGAGTGAAATATGTATTTAATGTATTTATTGTTCTTTATGTATTTAAAATGGGCACATTCACTATTATCCATTTGTGGATAATAGTAATTGTGCCCATTACTATACTGTATGTGTTAGAGGGGAGGGTTATTTATTTATAAGTGTAACGGATTTTCTGACTTGGCTGACCTACCCAATCTCACATTGGCCCCTGTGGTCTAACCAGTCCCCATTACATGGTCGTGTCTTGTGGTGCACCTGTTGGCAACAGGACTCCTGAGTCTCCTGCATGATGTTGTGTGGGGAATGTCAACTCAGACAGGCAGCTGAGGTAGTGTGCGTGAGTCCTACCTACATACAGTGCAGCGCCTCCACCTCATCAGGATCTCTGCGTCCGCAAGGAGATGGCTCTGATGAGGAACTCCCTCTTTGTGGTGCCTTCTGCTGTGGAGTAACTTCACACTCACACATTGGGGTTCTTGTGTACAAGGGCATCTTTATTGATTGATGGTATAGGCAGACTGCCCCTCGCAGCAAACAGCATAGCCGCTCATCTTCTTCTGTGCTCTCCTTTCAGAAGATCTATCTGCCCTCCCAATGGAGTTGGATTACCTCTCCCCTCAGGGAGATCACCACCTGTGCCAGGTCCCTTGACACTGTGTAGGCCCTGCCAGCCTTACTGCTGCAGGTCAGACTATTTGCTGCAGAATCCCTTTAACTTATCACACTTGACCTTGAACATAGACTTGCACACTAACTTTGGTCAGTGCTGTGCCTTATATACCAAGGAAATAGCTCCACCTTCTGTGTCACTAACAATGGACACAAGGTCTGTTACCACTCCCCCTCATGTACATATGACACCTCACCAGGGTGTGAGGGCAAACCTCCATGATTGATGTTGGCAAACCTGTATACTTACCAGGTTTACTGCCAGCATGAGAGAGAACTGTACACCATTTTTACCACATGGCTACAGAAGTATGTATGTGTTTTGACATTAATTGGGGGGGGGGGAGAGGGCACAGAATTGGTACTGCAGGCCTGCGGGTAACACCCGAGGGCCCCCACCGGCCTATAGTATCATTGATGTGCATATATGTGTATGTTAGGGGGGTATAGGGGTTGTTGGGCTAATATATATATATATATATATATATATATATATATATATATATATATATATATATATATATATATATATATATATATATATATATATATATATATATATATATATATATATATATACCATAATACTGAGTTAAGTTATGGTGAGTAAAAAATGTGACAAAAACCCTCCACAGGAAAGCAAATATGCAAATACAACTGTATGCTCATTTGCATGTCTTTAGGCAAGTCTGCAACCCCGCCTTTCCCCATCATCACCCAGCATACAGCACTTCCACTGCAGCAAGGGATTCTGGGAATAATACACAACAGTCCCACACTAAATAAATAGAAACCTGTGGCTTACCAGCACCTATTGGAGTGCCAACTGCCTTATCTGACTATATATATATATATATATATATATATATATATATATATATATATATATATATATATTTATATTTATTTATTTAGTGTGGGGCTGTTGTGTGTATATTTTATTATTGTGGGTAGCGGGGGTGGGTGAAGGTATTTGGCCCCAACGGTGGTTTGTTTAGGGCTTGCGGGTGGGTAGCGGAAGGGCTTAACCCCTTCATGAACATAGCGGTATTAACTGCTACGGTCGTGAAAGGGTTAAGTGCACCCGCAACCCCCCCGCAAGCCCTAAACAAACAACAAGGGCCAAATACCCCCTTTACCCACCCCCACTACCCACAATAAACCTGGCACGGCAGGTTAACCCCTTCATTGCCTAGCGGTTAGCCGCTAAGGTAATGAAGTGGGCTTTACATGCATTTTTCCTGCCTCGGATGCATGCCGGGGGGCTGCGGTGCTGGTATCAGCTCCGGAGACCCCCGGCATCAATCCCAGCCAGGAAAAAGGCCTGATTTTTTCTAAGTGTCGACCTTGCCGATGCTTCTCGTCCACCAACTTGCCAACTTTAGTTGGCGGGACGAATTGCCGTAAAACTCTCAATTCTGGAGTACTGATCAGCAGCGACAAGCTGATGGGGGCTACTTGAATTCAGCCGATTTCAAAAAGTGCCGATAAGTGGCGAAAAGTGGCTTATCGGCACCCGGCTGCCGATAAGTTTTTATCGGCAACCAAAATTGCAGATTTTTCCCACTTATCGGCGCTTACTGAATCGGGAAGGCAATTTTGGCGAAAAATGGCTTTTCGGCACTTACTGCATAGAGCCCATTGTCGGCTACCCTGTACCTATCCACGCATCACGCAGCCCTGCCCGGAACCTATTGCACACTAGGTTTGTTTCCGGAGGACACCATGACAGACTGTGTTGCTCTCTGAGTTCCTGCTGGACGGAGACCCAGAGGAGCTTTTTGACTGCATGAGGTGACAACAGCATGTGAGCTGAATAGCTGAGTTCCAGTTGGTGCATGAGTATATCTCATGCAATGCTCTTTTATTTCTGTTGTTTGGGAGTTTAAATTTATTGGACTTTTTTTATGGGATATTAAATGTTATTTTTTAGACATATTGCACTACAGAGGCGACCAACTTTATTCTAACTCGGCTAGTTCCACAAATTTGGGTATATCCCGGTGATGTTCGATTTTGTACTGTTTTTGGCCGGAGTGCATTGCGTTATTTCCCCTGCTGTGATTTAAGCATTTTATTCCCGTTGGCTGCAATACTGCAATGCCGTGTATAAACACATGGGGGCGTTTGCGAGCTGTTGTCTTTAAAGCCGTCCCCTATAAACCACTAACATACAGTACTGTACATTTTTATTTATAGTGTACATGTGCAGGGGGTCTCCGGAGCTGAACCGCATTGGTTTCAGGTCGGGGGACCCCTGCTCCCCGAGATACAGACCCCTTTATGAGGTGCCGGTATACCTCTGCGTTTCAAGGTCCCGATCACGTGACCGTGACCTGTAAACAAAGCAGAGGGATACTGGCACCCCCTAAAGGGGCCTGTATCTCGGGGAGCAGGGGGTCCCCCGACCTGAAACCAATGCGGTTTTGCTCCGGAGACCCTCTGCACATCTACAGTATGAATAAAACACATATATAAATAAAAACTCATTCCTTACCTTAGCGGCTATGTGCTATGGTAACGAAGCAGAATTTCTGTATTTTAATAATATTGTACAGTGAGCAGGGGGTTCCCTAAGCCAGAAATTAATGCTCAGGGGACCCCCTGCTCCTACACAATATTATTAAAAATACAGAAATGCTGCTTCATTACCATAGCGTATAGCCGCTAAGGCAATGAAGGGGTTAACCCACCGTGCCCGCTTTATTGTGGGTAGCGGGGGTGGGTGAAGGGGGTATTTGGCCCTTGGTGTGAGTTTAGGACTTGCACGGGGGTTGCGGGTGCACTTAACCCCTTCACGACCGTAGCAGTTAATACCGCTACGGTCATGAAGGGGTTAAGCCCTCCCGCTACCCCCCGCAAGCCCTAAACAACCACCGTTGGGGCTAATACCCCCTTCACCCACCCCCACTACCCACAATAAAAAAAAATCAAACACAGCAGCCGCCAAAAAATAAATAAATAAATCTAAATAAATAAATGACTATAAATAAATACATTTGAAATACATTTTTATTTATAGTGTAGATGTGCAGGGGGTCTCCGGAGCTGAACCGCGTTGGTATCAGGTCGGGGGACCCCCTGCTCCCCGAGATACAGATCCCTTTATTAGGTGCCGGTATCCCTCTGCGTTTCAAGGTCCCGATCACGTGACCGCAGCCTGTAAACTAAGCAGAGGGATACCGGCACCCCCTAAAGGGGCCTGTATCTCGGGGAGCAGGGGGTCCCCGGACCTAAAACCACAGCGGTTCTGCTCCGGAGACCCTCTGCACATCTACAGTATAAATAAAACACACACATCAATAAAAAATCGTTCTTTACCTTAGCGGCTATGTGCTATGGTAACGAAGCAGCATTTCTGTATTTTAATAATATTGTACAGTGAGCAGGGGGTTCCCTGAGCCAGAAATTAATGCTCAGGGGACCCCCTGCTCCTGCACAATATTATTAAAAATACAGAAATGCTGCTTCATTGCCATAGCGTATAGCCGCTAAGGCAATGAAGGGTTAAGGCAGAATGTGTGTTTTAAACCTCCCTGCCTTCACTGTAATCTATGTAAAAAAAAACTCCCCCTATTGTGTGTTTTAAACCTCCCTGCCTTCACTGTAATCTATGTAAAAAACCCTCCCCCTATTGTGTGTTTTAAACCTCCCTGCCTTCACTGTAATCTATGTAAAAAACCCTCCCCCTATTGTGTGTTTTAAACTTCCCTGCCTTCACTGTAATCTATGTAAAACCCCCCCCCCCTATTGTGTGTGAAGCTTCCCTGCCTTCACTGTAATCTATGTAAAAAAACCCTCCCCCTATTGTGTGTGAAGCTTCCCTGCCTTCACTGTAGTCTATGTAAAAACCCCTCCCCCTATTTTGTGTGAAGCTTCCCTGCCTTCACTGTAATCTATGTAAACCCCCCCCCCCCTATTGTGTCAGTTAAATCTGCCTGGCCTGGGTTTCTGTGGGTGCAGTGTACTGTATGTAAATGTGGGGAGGGGGATCCCATGTAAAAAACCACACCCACACCCACTATCCACTACCCACCTGCACATGGCCCCTCCGCTGCTGCAAAAAAGAGACAAGAATTAAAACATACAAAGTAATGTCCCCTAACCCCTTAATCACCATAGCGGTTATTAACCGCTACAGTCATTAAGGGGTTAACCCACACTCACCCACCACTCGTGATGCCTACATACCCTCCCACACTAACCCCCCTCGTGAGGCCTAACCACCCAGTACCCACAAGGGAGGCCTACCCACATACCGTTGGGGAAACACCCCCCCACCCCCAGTACCCACAATAAAAACAATACAGTGCCCCACAATAAACATCATTCTATTTATTAAATACATTACCCACCCCCTGTGCCCCCCTATAAATACAAGATTTATTCTTTTACATACAGGGTTCATAACGCAGCCCCACGCGAGTCCCCGGTGGGCTGACGGGGCACTTGGACAGACCTACAGTTTACCAGCATCCCTTTTTACACAGGTTCTGGAGGCCTGCTGGTGGATCCCGCCAGCACCATGGCCCTCAGGTCACCGTGGGACACGGTGGGACACAATTGGGTCCCCACGGTAGGCACGCGGATGTCTGGGAGCCCCGGGTCAGACCCACAGGTGTCTGCGGGGCCTCGGGTGGTTCCCTCGGGGGTCTGGGGAACTCACGAGTGCTCACTTACGGTCCGTGGTGCCTCCACAGAAGTGGGACCACACATAATCATCCCCGCACCTACGGGTCGGAGGTGCCCCCACAGAAGTGGGACCACACATCTTCATCCCCGCATGTGTCACCCGTGGAACCACCAGCCTGCTACCCTTGGGATACCCGAGGATTCCCGCAGGTGGTCTCCAGAGGTCCCACGCAGAACCACGGAACCAACCCTGAATGTAAAAAAAATAAACCTGGCCTATACATTCAATACATACACCCTCCCCCCCACACTTACAGTACAATAATGTGCCAAATAACTATTATCCAGATATGGATAATAGATTAATTGCCCATTATTAAAAACATTAACTAGCATATTCAAATAAATAAAGTACTACTGACCTCATCAATACGAAGTGTCCGTCGCCAGCAACCTCCTTGTCTTGCCCACAACATACATAGCAAATACAAAGCCAAAACATTGCAAGTACATTCAGATATCAATTAACCCCTTAAACACCTTATCAGATAATAACCGCAAAGGTGATTAAGGGGTTAAGCCACACTGGCACGATACCCACCCTTCACCCATGAATTTGTACAGTGGCTTCATCATGCAACTATATATATATATATATATATATATATACTGTATATATATATATACAGAGAGAGAGAGAGAGAGAGATATACAGTATATATATATATATATATATATATACACAGTATATACACACACGATTAACCAATATACAAATAAATGTAGAAGGGTTATCAAAACCATACTGTCCTACAACCAAACACTTCTCCATACAGACACTGCATTAAAATCAATTTCCTTTAATAATCCTAACTGATCTCACAATCTATATCATCACAAACCAATGAAACACCTCACATTCCAATATAAATGATGCATAAAATCTATGCACCATATACATTCTGCAAATGAATCGACCAAGTAAACAAAAATCAATTAGCAATCATTATTTACATCCCTAAACAATTCACACTCCATCCCGAACAATGAAACAATTAACTAATTCACGCCTGGAGCAGAACAATTTAGCCTGTGAAAAAATATAAGTACCGACCAAAATACAACCTTTAAAACCAAGGCTATCGCTGACCTCCCTCAAGCACACAATACAATACCAAGGAATACATCTATCTAATTTTAAAATACTTTAAACTCACAATAATCCATAGCAGCATAGACAAATTAATTTAAAACACATCAAATCAAGCTTTTAAAACAACATCATTTCTTACCCTGTATGTATATATCTCTCTAGACATATATACATACATACATACAGTGGCAAGAATTGATATACCACAAAAAAAAAAAAATACACATGTTAAAAAACCTTTTGAAAAAATTAACAAGTTAAATAAAATACATTTCTTTAGTTCACTTACCATGACTTGCCCCCACCGACTCCCGTTGCGCAGCTTACTCACGAACCAATCCACGATCAGGAACCCATAAAATAATAAACCATAAAAAAATAAACATTAAACTAAAAATCCAAATCAATCCACGGGTCTTCTACTTGTAATCCATCTTCATCTGTATTCTTCTTTCTTCTATCTCCTTCCAACGGGGCGGGGTCTTCTCCCCGTCTGCGGCCACGCCCGTGTCTTCTTTCTTCCGCGGAGGTCCTTCCTCCACGGCGTCTGGCTTCAAAATGAGACGACATAGGCTTTTAAAGGCCTATGACGTCACATTTTTCGTCATGGTTCCCACGGCCCTGATTGGGCTGTGAAAACCATGTGTTTAGGCCGACAAAAAAAAAATGATGACGTCACTTAAAGGCAATGAAAGCACATCCAATCAGAATGGCTTTGCTTCAATTGCCTTTAAGATGACGTCATTAAAAGACACATGGCCGTGCACACATGGTACTAGAGCCAATCAGAGCGTGGGAACTCCCTCCCTACTCTGATTGGCTACCATATCATGTGACAGAGGCTTGGGGGAGAAAGGATGTGACGTAAATGGAAACCTGTCACATGGTACGGTAGCCAATCAAAGTAGGGATGGAGTTCCCACGCTCTGATTGGCAATTGAAGCAAAGCCATTCTGATTGGCTGTGCTTTCATTGCCTTTAAGTGACGTCATCATTTTTTTTTTGTCGGCCAAAACACATGGTTTTCACGGCCCAATCAGGGCCGTGGGAACCATGACGAAAAATGTGACGTCATAGGCTTTTATAGGCCTATGACGTCACATTTTTCGTCATGGTTCCCACGGCCCTGATTGGGCCGTGAAAACCATGTGTTTTGGCCGACAAAAAAAAAATGATGACGTCACTTAAAGGCAATGAAAGCACAGCCAATCAGAATGGCTTTGCTTCAATTGCCAATCAGAGCGTGGGAACTCCATCCCTACTTTGATTGGCAACCGTACCATGTGACAGGTTTCCATTTACGTCACATCCTTTCTCCCCCAAGCCTCTGTCACATGATATGTGATCTTTCAAGCCAGACGCCGCGGAGAAAGAAGACCCGGGCATGGCCGCAGACGGGGAGAAGACCCCGCCCCGCCCCGCTGGAAGGAGATAGAAGAAAGAAGAATACAGATGAAGATGGATTACAAGTAGAAGACCCGTGGATTGATTTGGATTTTTAGTTTAATGTTTATTTTTTTATGGTTTATTATTTTATGGGTTCCTGATCGTGGATTGGTTCGTGAGTAAGCTGCGCAACGGGAGTCGGTGGGGGCAAGTAATGGTAAGTGAACTAAAGAAATATATTTTATTTAACTTGTTAATTTTTTCAAAAGGTTTTTTAACGTGTGTATTTTTTTTTTTTTGTGGTATATCATTTCTTGCCACTGTATGTATGTATGTATATATGCCTAGAGAGATATATACATACAGGGTAAGAAATGATGTTGTTTTAAAAGCTTGATTTGATGTGTTTTAAATTAATTTGTCTATGCTGCTATGGATTATTGTGAGTTTAAAGTATTTTAAAATTAGATAGATGTATTCCTTGGTATTGTATTGTGTGCTTGAGGGAGGTCAGCGATAGCCTTGGTTTTAAAGGTTGTATTTTGGTCGGTACTTATATTTTTTCACAGGCTAAATTGTTCTGCTCCAGGCGTGAATTAGTTAATTGTTTCATTGTTCGGGATGGAGTGTGAATTGTTTAGGGATGTAAATAATGATTGCTAATTGATTTTTGTTTACTTGGTCGATTCATTTGCAGAATGTATATGGTGCATAGATTTTATGCATCATTTATATTGGAATGTGAGGTGTTTCATTGGTTTGTGATGATATAGATTGTGAGATCAGTTAGGATTATTAAAGGAAATTGATTTTAATGCAGTGTCTGTATGGAGAAGTGTTTGGTTGTAGGACAGTATGGTTTTGATAACCCTTCTACATTTATTTGTATATTGGTTAATCGTGTGTGTATATACTGTGTATATATATATATATACAGTAGCGACATCTTTAATTCGAGTGAATGCCGGCGGCATGCCGGGATCTACCCCAGCTGCCGCCAGTCAAAAACGCGCGCCGCCGCGTTTCCCCCACGCACCCCCCCTCCACATCGCGCGCAATTACCCCCCCAAAGACACCCCGAACCCGGCTTCTACTTTGCCCCTCTGCTTCCCCGCACCCCCGCTTACCTAGATTTGAACTCCAGGGGTGTCGGGGAAGCCTGGGGAAGCCGGGGAAGACGGGGAAGCCGGGCGCGCTTGTGACTGTGACGTCACAGTGCGCCGCCACGCGCCGCGGCTACCCGCTTCCCAGCCTCATACAGCCAGCGGCATTTGCTCGAATAAGAGCTGCCGCTGCTGTATATATATATATATATATACTGTATATCTCTCTCTCTCTCTCTCTCTGTATATATATATATACAGTATATATATATATATATATATAGTTGCATGATGAAGCCACTGTACAAATTCATGGGTGAAGGGTGGGTATCGTGCCAGTGTGGCTTAACCCCTTAATCACCTTTGCGGTTATTATCTGATAAGGTGTTTAAGGGGTTAATTGATATCTGAATGTACTTGCAATGTTTTGGCTTTGTATTTGCTATGTATGTTGTGGGCAAGACAAGGAGGTTGCTGGCGACGGACACTTCGTATTGATGAGGTCAGTAGTACTTTATTTATTTGAATATGCTAGTTAATGTTTTAATAATGGGCAATTAATCTATTATCCATATCTGGATAATAGTTATTTTGCACATTATTGTACTGTAGGTGTTGGGGGGGAGGGTGTATGTATTGAATGTATAGGCCAGGTTTATTTTTTTTACATTCAGGGTTGGTTCCGTGTTTCTGCGTGGGACCTCTGGAGACCACCTGCGGGAATCCTCGGGTATCCCAAGGGTAGCAGGCTGGTGGTTCCACGGGTGACACATGCGGGGATGAAGATGTGTGGTCCCACTTCTGTGGGGGCACCTCCGACCCGTAGGTGCGGGGATGATGATGTGTGGTCCCACTTCTGTGGGGGCACCGCGGACCGTAAGTGAGCACTCGTGAGTTCCCCAGACCCCCGAGGGAACCACCCGAGGCCCCGCAGACACCTGTGGGTCTGACCCGGGGCTCCCAGACATCCGCGTGCCTACCGTGGGGACCCAATTGTGTCCCACCGTGTCCCACGGTGACCTGAGGGCCATGGTGCTGGCGGGATCCACCAGCAGGCCTCCAGAACCTGTGTAAAAAGGGATGCTGGTAAACTGTAGGTCTGTCCAAGTGCCCCGTCAGCCCACCGGGGACTCGCGTGGGGCTGCGTTATGAACCCTGTATGTAAAAGAATAAATCTTGTATTTATAGGGGGGCACAGGGGGTGGGTAATGTATTTAATAAATAGAATGCTGTTTATTGTGGGGCACTGTATTGTTTTTATTGTGGGTACTGGGGGTGGGGGGGTGTTTCCCCAACGGTATGTGGGTAGGCCTCCCTTGTGGGTACTGGGTGGATAGGCCTCACGGGGGGGGGTTAGTGTGGGAGGGTATGTAGGCATCCCAAGTGGTGGGTGAGGGTGGGTTAACCCCTTAATGACTGTAGCGGTTAATAACCGCTATGGTGATTAAGGGGTTAGGGGACATTACTTTGTATGTTTTAATTTTTGTCTCTTTTTTGCAGCAGCGGAGGGGCCATGTGCAGGTGGGTAGTGGGTAGTGGGTGTGGGTGTGGTTATTTACATGGGATCCCCCTCCCCACATTTACATACAGTACACTGCACCCACAGAAACACAGGCCAGGCAGATTTAACTGACACAATAGGGGGGTGGGGGGGTTTACATAGATTACAGTGAAGGCAGGGAAGCTTCACACAAAATAGGGGGAGGGTTTTTTACATAGATTACAGTGAAGGCAGGGAAGCTTCACACACAATAGGGGGAGGTTTTTTTTACATAGATTACAGTGAAGGCAGGGAAGTTTAAAACACACAATAGGGGGAGGGGTTTTACATAGATTACAGTGAAGGCAGGGAGGTTTAAAACACACAATAGGGGGAGGTTTTTTTACATAGATTACAGTGAAGGCAGGGTGGTTTAAGACACACAATAGGGGGAGGTTTTTTTTACATAGATTACAGTGAAGGCAGGGAGGTTTAAAATACACATTAAAAATATGTATGTAATGTATTTATTGTTTATTCTGCCTTAACCCTTCATTGCCTTAGCGGCTATACGCTATGGCAATGAAGCAGCATTTCTGTATTTTTAATAATATTGTGCAGGAGCAGGGGATCCCCTGAGCATTAATTTCTGGCTCAGGGAACCCCCTGCTCACTGTACAATATTATTAAAATACAGAAATGCTGCTTCGTTACCATAGCACATAGCCGCTAAGGTAAAGAACGATTCTTTATTGATGTGTGTGTTTTATTTATACTGTAGATGTGCAGAGGGTCTCCGGAGCAGAACCGCTGTGGTTTTAGGTCCGGGGACCCCCTGCTCCCCGAGATACAGGCCCCTTTAGGGGGTGCAGGGGGAGCAGGGGGTCCCCCGACCTGAAACCAATGCGGTTCAGCTCTGGAGACCCCCTGCACATCTACACTATAAATAAAAATGTATTTCAAATGTATTTATTTATAGTCATTTATTTATTTAGATTTATTTATTTATTTTTTGGCGGCTGCTGTGTGTGATTTTTTTTTATTGTGGGTAGTGGGGGTGGGTGAAGGGGGTATTAGCCCCAACGGTGGTTGTTTAGGGCTTGCGGGGGGTAGCGGGAGGGCTTAACCCCTTCATGACCGTAGCGGTATTAACTGCTATGGTCGTGAAGGGGTTAAGTGCACCCGCAACCCCCCGCATTGTCCTAAACTCACACCAAGGGCCAAATACCCCCTTCACCCACCCCCGCTACCCACAATAAAGCTGGCACGGTGGGTTAACCCCTTCATTGCCTTAGCGGCTATACGCTATGGTAATGAAGCAGCATTTCTGTATTTTTAATAATATTGTGCAGGAGCAGGGGGTCCCCTGAGCATTAATTTCTGGCTCAGGGAACCCCCTGCTCACTGTACAATATTATTAAAATACAGAAATGCTGCTTCATTACCATAGCACATAGCCGCTAAGGTAAGGAACGAGTGTTTATTTATATATGTTTTTTATTCATACTGTACATGTGCAGAGGGTCTCCGGAGCAGAACCGCTGTGGTTTTAGGTCCGGGGACCCCCTGCTCCCCGAGATACAGGCCCCTTTAGGGGGTGCCGGTATCCCTCTGCATGGTTTACAGGTCGCGGTCACGTGATCGGGACCTTGAAACGCAGAGGGATACCGGCACCTCATAAAGGGGTCTGTATCTCGGGGAGCAGGGGGTCCCCAGACCTGAAACCAATGCGCTTCAGCTCCGGAGACCCCCTGCACATCTACACTATGAATAAAAATGTATTTTAAATAATTTTTAATGTGCCGATGTTTGCGCAGAGAGAGCAGAAAATCTCTCTCTGCTGCAAACACATCTCGCCCCCGCCGGCCCATACAGTAGTATCATTGATGTGCATATACAGTATTGTATGTGTACAGTACTGTATGTTAGGGGTTATAGGGGTTGTTGTTATACAGTATATATATATGTACTGTACAGTATATATATACTGCATTACAATTCATGATTTTATGCCATCTGGCGGACACGCGAAGCATTGCAGCCTAATAAATCCTGAACCATTATAAATTAACACATCAGCCGCGCGTCAGCCGGGCATCACCCCTGGCTCGGAACGCGGCATGCTCCAGGTGAACTGTGTCACATTCCAGGAACCTGCCAGGTACAAACCGGTGATTTGTTAGAATAAAGTCTGCCGCTGCAGTAGGATCAGGCGCTTTCTTTTTACGTTTTTATACAGATCTGCTGGGAATTCGTTTGTTCCATGTGGAAGGCTGCCAGTATCCTGATTAGAGTGACATCACATATCTGAGAATATCTTTCCTTAGACTATATCTATTTATTGCTTTTTGTATATGTAACCCATGTACCCCCCCCCCCCCCCCAGATGCAGATGTCTATCTAGGGTGTAGTGAGGGCTGGCTACATGTACTTGGGTGGTGCGTTCCTGCTTGGAACAGGAGGGCCCAAGTCTCCCGGGTTGGTGTTTGGGAACAACAGGGCCAGGCTTCTGGGGTAATCGCCTTCATTCTTTAGCAACGGTGCAGCGCCTCCATTCTCTATAATCCCCAGGGATGTGGTGTAGGACCCTTATAGAGAAAGAACCCTGGTCCCAGGGTGAATGCTCCAGAACTCACACACAGTCTTATGTAAAACAGCAGCATTGTCTTTATTGTCTTGTAACACTTTGAGGTAGTACACAGCAATTCATGCACTTCAGCAGTTCCAATAAAGCAGGGCTCCCAAATGTAATTCCTCCTTCTCTCCTCTCCTTCTCCTCCAGACTGTATCCCTGCAGGATGGTCTGGATGGGGCCTCAATACCCCTGCCTCCACTCCCCCCAGGGTAGGCCTTAGGAGTGAGGTTAGATATCCTTCCCCTCACCCCCTAAATAGGGTGAGGGACAGTTGTCCACCTCTATAGTCCTGTCCGCTCTACTCAGAGGGGCTCTGAGGTCTCTCCCACAGATATCACTCTCACGTTGAGCAGGGCCTCTCAGGTCAGGCATGCGCTCTACTGGGTCTTACTACACTTCAGACCAGCACTCTCCTCTGCTCCAAGTCATCACTCCACATACTCCCTCCAGGCTCTCCACAGACTGCCAGTCCTGACACTCTGCTCTCCAGACTCTGCTCCAGCTCAGACTGACATCCTCACAGAACTGGGCATTCTGAACTGCCACCTCTTTTTCTCAGCTCTGACTCAACTCGCAGCACGAACTCACAGAACCAACTGACCCAGACACACACAGGACAGTCCACTAAATAGAGTCAGCCCTGCCCCTATGATGTCAGCAGGACCTTCCCTCTGTCTAGACCTGCACAGAGTCAGGGGGGCCCCTCCTCTATCACTCCAGGCAGGGCTTGAAGGGGGAAAACCCATGGTTACTACTGGCGCCTGCCCTTACCAGGGCTTACTCCAGTAGGAGAAGGATAAGTAGCCCGCTCTTACTTACAGGGGCTACATATATTTACATTGATTTTCTCATTTATTTGTATATCCTTAGTATTACAATATTATATTATTTTTTATTGATTTGGTCACACATACAACATATAGCATTACTCATATTTTTAGTATATACACACCAGCATTACACTGATATATACATATATTTAGGTATTACACACATATATATTATAGCTCTTTGGTACACACATCTAACAAAATTACTAAGCATTTAATATTATTAACATCATTTGGTTAGCACACACTGGTAGGGGCATTATAGGTTTATTTATATATTAATACAATATTTCACATATATATATATATATTTTCGTTGTATATACCCACTTATAGGCGCAATCTCTTGTAATATATATATATATATATATATATATATATATATATATATATATATATATATATATATATATATATATATATATATATATCCCCTCAAACATCCCTACAAATAAATGTTATAGATATATATATATATATATATATATATATATATATATATAAAATAAAATTTAAGAGACAGCGCCCTTATTATTATACACCTTATACCTGCAAAACAGGCCTCAAGCTGCAGGATGATGAACCCAGCACAGATGTATACCAATGTTAAAAAATGAATTGAAAACTATCCAAATTGCAATGTGTTTGTAAAAAATATATCTAATAAAAATGTATGTGTGATAAAAAATATATAAAAATGAAAAATAAAAATATAATGTGTAAAAATATATAAAAAACAAATATTAGTGGGCAATAGAATTAACACCGCTATGAATTGTCCATAGAAATAATGTAAAAGTCTTTCAGGTGTTGCAGACAATAGGATGTATAAAAATTATGAAAAAAATGTCCATACAAATCCTTAAAACATGAATTAAAAGTCCTGGGCAGCTTAATTCTTGGGATCTCCAACCTCCCAACGATACCTATAAAAAAAGAAAAGAAAAAGCGCCCGATCCTAGTGTAATTCAATAATAAAGGTTTTAATTAATGATAAAATAGACAATTGCCAACTCACACTTTGTCCATATAAAACAAGCAAGCAGTCCCCACAGCAGGGCTGATTTACAGCAACAAGCAAAGGAAGAGAAAAAAAGAACTCTGATTCCGAGACGTCAGCGTGGTGCATGGGCTTGTCCCATAAATTGCTTGTTTTAAATGGACAAAGTGTGAGTTGGCAATTGTCTATTTTATCATTAATTAAAACCTTTATTATTGAATTACACTAGGATGGGGCGCTTTTTCTTTTCTTTTTATATATATATATATATATATATATATATATATATATATATGTATATATATGTATATATATGTATATATATATATATATATATATATATATATATATATATATATATATATATATATGTATATATATGTATATATATATATATATATATATGTATATATGTATATATATATATATATATATATATATATATGTATATATATGTATATATATATATATATATATATATATATATATATATATATATATATATATATATTACTACTTACAACTAGAGACACTGCTAAATTGAAAGGCTCGCTCTTTCTCAATGAATTTTGGAAAAAATCAGTCCAAATTGTATTTAATGACTGATTTGAATTAATCCACTATGATTTTTTTGTCATCAATCTGCAGAAGGATTCTGGTAGTGGTGGGGAGATTTAGGGGCCTATGCAGAGAGCAGCGGTAACGGGAATAGCGGCATTTTTTGGCGAAATATGCCTTTAGAAAGGCAGGTAATGGCGAGTTTAGAAAAAAGCGCCATTTTTTTTTTTATTTGTAAATCTCGCCGCGCGGCTGGCGAGAACGTAAATCTCACCAGTTTTTAAAAGGTCCCTATTCAGAAAGGGACGATCGCCATCTAGCGGCTGTTCGCGCCAATAAAATGGCGCGAAATTCTACAATTAGCTCCGCCAACTAAAGTTGGCAAGAAGCTGGAGCTTGGCGACCATAGGGGAAAAAAAAAACCGGCGAATTTTTTCTAAGACATTTTAGCAGCGCGCATCTCTCCCTTTTCAACTTGCCACACGCATTCATGACACAAAATTGCAGATTTCTCACCTTTCTGCATATGGAGAAAAAAACTCGCCATTTCAGGTACATTTTATTACCCTCGCCAATTATTTACACCGCTGCTCTCTGCATAGGCCCCTTGGTCTAAACAATCTGTGGGATTCCGGGAAACGGATTTCGACTGGTTCGCTCATTTTTAGTGCTTACTCCCTATCAGCATTACTGATATACCATATAGATATATAAGATAAAGGTAAACAGAGTTTCTTTTGACACCTTCGAGAAGCTTTAGATGTGGATTTTTTTTATACAGCCAAGTATCATGTGTGTCATACCACTCTGGATATTGCTCTATATCAGTGATTCCAAACAGGGGGCTCAAGAGGGGTCTCCAAGATACAAAAAATATGTAATAGAGAATCCCAGGCAGTATAGTGGGTTCCTGAGTCATTGTTGAGACTGCACACTTAGTAAAGCCCCAAACTGCACCTAAGCATGTGTGGTACAGCTGTCAATTAAAGCAGGAGCTTCCAAATCCACTCTCCACCATGCTTTGCATCCACAGTGGCAAGGCATTGGGAGGCGTGACTTTGTAAGTGCCTGCAGTAATTTACAGTTTTGCCACCCATGCGGTCTGCATACACTGAAGTGAAGTTTGTGGCCTCGGGAAGCATGTGTTCCCCTACACGAGCTCAGGACATTATACTGCCTTGAATCCGTCAAACATTTTCACTAGCAATGGTCTGATGAGTAGGGAATAAAATGTATTACTTAGGAGTTTGCGTAAACAAATATTGTCTAGCAGGGGGTGCACAATGGGAAAAAATGTTGTCAAACACTGCTCTATAACTACACTCCAAACCTCAAGATAAATCTACCAGGAATACATTGCTTGCTACACTGATGAAAGGAGATGCTTGCCTCTTATTCAACTTCTTATAATTAATGTTAAGGCAAAATCAAGATTAATTAAAAAATACAGGGGGAGGATGGGAGAAATGCAAAACGACAAACAAGAAGAAAAAACAGCTACAGCTGCGCCAGCCTTTATTTTAAAGCGGTGTACACAGAGCCACTCTGAAAACCGCAGCCAGCTGCGCTCTGTTTTCCAACCGTTTAGAAATGTACTCTTTTTTCGATCGGTTTTCGATCGGTTTTCTATCGTGTGCAAAAATTGCATTTTTGCGTTGTCTGCAATACTATCTAGAAACTCAAGTGGGCGATCACGAGCTGTTGTCTTAAAAGTCTAATAGCAATTCAACCTACAGCCTTACATTTCTGCAAGTCTGTGTGTGCGCGCACAGTAATTGTAAATTTTAAGATTTATATTTGAAGCAGAGATTAATTAAAGTTTATACTGTATACAGTAGTATGAGGCTGCTTAGCCATACACATAAAAAATATGAGGACACATACTGTACTGTATACAGGATACTAAAGGGAAAAGAAGTACATTATTACAAAAATATATCGTCGAGTCTTCCGAATATAAAATATTTTTCCCGCTCATGTGGATTGGAACCTTGTCGAAACGCATACTGTACATTTCTATATGTATTATTTATTAATCAATACTTTTGCTAGGCTTGCTCTTTTTTTCATACTGTTTTTATTTTATGCGCATGCGTGTATGTCTCATTGGAACTTTGTAGAAACGCATTTGCGTGTCATCACATTTCTGCGCATGCGTGTATGTCTCATTGGAACCTTGTTGAAACGCATATGCGTGTCATCACATTTAGGCGCATGCGTGTATGTGAACAAGAGACGCCCCTCCCCCCGAGAAAATTATTGTGTGTGACATGCTTTTATATTATGAACACCACGTAAGTGCATTTCTTATCTGTTTTAATCTATAAAATACTTTCATTAGATCTGCGCAATGGTCCCTGTTCTCTCTTTTCACGGAGGTATCAACTTCTTGACATTTTGAAGATTGCTACGTTTGTGATTTGTACAACAGACGACAGAGAACCCCAATGCTACATCTAACATGACAAAAATATACAGTTAAATACTTATACAGCAGCGGCAGCTCTTATTCGAGCAAATGCCGCTGGCTGAATGAGGCTGGGAAGCGGGTAGCCGCGGCGCGTGGCGGCGCACTGTGACGTCACGGTCACAAGCGCGCCCGGCTTCCCCGTCTTCCCCGGCTTCCCCAGGCTTCCCCGACACCCCTGGAGTTCAAATCTAGGTAAGCGGGGGTGCGGGGAAGCAGAGGGGCAGAGTAGAAGCCGGGTTCGGGGTGTCTTTGGGGGGGTAATTGCGCGCGATGTGGAGGGGGGGTGCGTGGGGGAAACGCGGCGGCGCGCGTTTCTGACTGGCGGCAGCTGGGGTAGATCCCGGCATGCCGCCGGCATTTACTTTAATAAAGTATGTCGCTACTGTATATTCTCTTGAAAAAGAGTCATTTAGTTTAACCCTTTGGCCAAAGCGTTGTAAGCTTGCGAGCCACGACAAGGCAGACCCTGTTTGCAAGTCCTAACACTGCCAGATAAAATACTAATGTACCTCTATTAGGATTACAATTCTCATTTACCTCTATTAGGAGGGAGAAAGACCACATTGGATCTATATCCAGTAGAATGAAAAGACCTACTAACTTGGGAAGTGGGGAGGGGCGGGCTTAAAACCTGGGAGGGAGGAGCCACTAACCTCCAACAGCTGAAACAGCTGAGAATAGGTTAACAAAACAAAGAACCCCAGCAAGCTCTTTTTGGGAACCCCTGAGCCCCCACAATATATATATGTATATAAGTGTCATAAAGGAGTGCTATTGAGCGTGGCATATGTATACAACAGACGACAGAGAAGCCAAATGCTACATCCAACATGACAAAAATATACAGTAAAATACTTATACGTTTGTGATTTGCCCTGATTATACCACAACATTGTGAGTAGGAATTACACAGGAGCCAAGATATGAAAATGTAATCACTTATTAAAGAAACACCTGCACTTAGCTGTTTTTTTCTCCTTGTTTGTCATTTTGCTTTTCCCCCATCCCCCCCTGGATTTTTGAAGCAATATTGAAACCGCAGGGACCTTCAAGGACAGTCACCACCTACCAGTGGGTTAGAGCAGGGAGTAGCAAATATATCCATTTTCACTATGCACTTTTTTTCACTGTGCACTTGTCACTTAATGTATTATATAAAGTCACTCATTTACAATATATTCACAATTTATTAATAGAGTCACTTGAATACATTTTTCACCTTCAGCTCTAGGGATGGGGGAAACTAAGGTGTTTCAGTCTCTTCCAGGATAGTATAAATCACAAAACTCCCGCAAATCAATAGGAAGCCTCAACAACTGCGACTTCCTAATGTACAGCCATGTTATAACCCCACACGAAACCCGAAAATTATGGCGGTACCTTTACCGGTAAGTATTTCTGAACCGGAAAGTCCCCAGAGTTAAAAATATCACTATTAAGCTCCATGGATTCCCCTGAAATAGCAGGATTGCTACTTTGAAGCAACAAATTAACAATTGAAACTAGTTTTAGCTATGGGATCCCCTGTTCACAATATACTTACTGGTTTAGTTACCAATGTTTAAGGAGATCTAAATGCCCATCCAATAAGAGGCTGCAAACAATGACGTTGCAGGATCCTATTGGCCTGTGGGACCCGCTAGATTTGGCTGCCATATTAAATTCCCAAAAGACGAGGAAAACACCAGTAACTACTGTAAGTATCGCAGGAACGAGAGGTCACTGGAGCAGAAAACAGCACGGGCCATCTCCAGAGAACCCCATTCCCCGGTTCCAGTGCTGTGACAAAACGTTTAGGCGGGGTTGCTGCTTTAACCCTTTGTGTGCTCCACAACATAGTCACTACATTCTGGGGTCCGGCACTCCGCAGGCCCCCTGATATAGTGGCTACGTCATGCTCTATGAAAGGTTTTCTATTCAGCTTAGATTGGCTCCTGCGTTCCCATGAAGCACAGTTTGCAATCTGCAGTGAAGGGATATAGCAAAGGAGAAGTAGTTTCTAGGTTAAGGGCCACTGCGGTGTGCCGGAGGGGCACACAAAGGGTTCATTGATATCATGGTCACCACTCAAAATGTATCAATTACAAAAATTACAGGGGTTGTCCAGAAAGTTTGCACTTATGAAGTCCCGCATAGCCTTACGTTTGTGTGGTATTTGAGGATGTGTATTGAATACAATTATGCTTTTCTGAATTCAAGCACATTACACACCCACTGTCTATTTCGTTTTTATTTGTAATACAAATTCAATGAACAATACAACAATGCTGAACTTGCTGATAATGCCATCAGAGCAATGTTTGGTGGCACACCGAGGCAGAGCAAGGAAACAAGTGAAACCCTGAAAGGCTCAGTTTAACCAACAAATGACCACAGTGGGCTGGTTTATTCCAGGTCCCTGTATGAAAATAGTCATTATTAGCTGTATATGCATATGGATGGTGAACAAGGATCTAGCAGGTGTTCATTCTCCGTGTGTCCTTTTGTATACACATTCAAATCACCTAAGGCAAGAGGCAGGATAGGGTCTGTTAGCTCATTACTGATTTCCCTAGCAAATAAACCAGCAGCTGCTGTCCTCAACACTGACTTTACACTTAGAGCTAGGTGACATTTGCATGGGACAGGATGCTACCATGGAGCTGTTTAGTGGCACATACTGCTTTTTAAAGTGCAACATATATTTGCTCCTTTTAGGTAAGACTTTTTGCATTTCTTTTCAAATAGTTTTGTAGCCGTGGAATTTCACAGGTATTCTTTGATGTAGATTGTAAACTTTAGGGGAGCGGGGGTGTAACAAGAAATAGCTTTCTATAAATGACTTGTGATGCACTGTAGTTTGTTCCATGCGTAACACAAGTTTGCAGGTAATGTTTCTATAATATTGATCATTCACATATTACCCAACAGTATAATAGGATTACAGCAGAGTGCTTATATCTATTTAAACTGATAAACCTTGTAAGGCCATAGCAATGTAGGTATTTCATCAGTAATTGTATCATTAGGTCATTTCAGATACGTAGATATTCTAGGGATGCTGTATACTTTACTTATTATGTAGTAGTATATACATATGTAAAATATACTCTTACTGTATAAACACAAATTGTATAATGACGAATGTTCTATATTTGACATACCCAGTAGTAAAGGCTAATGTTTTGCTATAAACTAATTAGATCTGAACATTTAAATACAGTATCTCACTAAGCCCTCACTGGAAATTGTAATAATTTAATGAGCACTGCAGTGGTACATTAAAAGACATGTAAATTACAATTGTATTTTTCATTTGTACATACAGTATTTATAGCATTTGTCAGACTCTTCCGAAGTCTAATCCCACTCTTAAAAAAAGGCCTTATGAATTTTTAAACAGAAAGTCCCTTGCTTTTAAATGTTTCATCAGCTGTAATTCATGCATATCTCTCATATGTTCAACTTTCTTTTAACTTTTCACATTTAACTATTAAGTATTATAGTTAACTACAATTACATTCAACTATTTTGCTTTTAAACTTTTTTCAATCATTCTCAATTTATATATATATATATATATATATATATATAAAAAATATATATAAATATATATATATACTGTATATGCACATACACACATACATATATATGTAGGGAGATAAAGTGACTCGCGCAAGGTCACAAGGAGCTGACACTGGGATCTGAACCCGTCTCCCAAACTCTGTGTCGTAGTTTTCAGTCAGTACCTTTACTTACTGAACCACTCCTTCAATGTTCAATATTTTTCTTTATTCTACATGAATTAAAATGGTACAGGGTATTAGCTGTATTGATCCAAGAACTAGGAGAAAGCAGGCAGCAGGTACAGAAATATCTGTATACCTGGGTACAAAAAATGCAACGTGATTACAAAGTGATATTGAATACTTTACCAAGACTATTCACATTTGAACCAACATTCGGTTTATTTCTGTAGTTGCATTGGTGCTATGGAGTATGCAATGATTGATTAACTTTAATACAATGTGTCCAATTGGCAATAATGCACTTTTGAGCATAACCCTCTATTTATGATAAATAGAATTGTCTGTTACTGCATTCCTGATCCCACCCCTGCTTGTCCATGAAACTCATAACATAACACAAAGGTTTTTTATTTAACCTAAAACCTGCAGCTACTGTTGCCTGTCAACACTGGCTGTGTTTTGGTATTACCTTGATGGGATAATTTCGATCCGAATTTACAGAAGAGGGGTTTTACATTGCAAGAGACCCATTTTTAGTCAAATAAAATGAATGTTTTTACACATGTTGCAAGCTTGCTGCTTCAATTATTTACAGAAAAAGGATGTTTTAATGATCTTTGGATATATTCTTGTAATCATTTTAAGATACCAAAATAAGAAGCTTTATAATAATTAAGTTTAACCTTCTTGATGCTGGAGAGGCCGTCACAATGCCACTCAGAACAAGGTGTTTTAAGCTGTTCCGGCAGAAAAGGGGGTATGGTTTTGATGATCCATTCCAGCGCTGGGAGTGCTGCAGAGCATTGCAGGTCCTTCCAGTGCTTGGAGTGCTGCAGAGCATTGCAGGTCCTTCCAGTGCTCGGAGTGCTGCAGAGCATTGCAGGTCCTTCCAGTGCTCGGAGTGCTGCAGAGCATTGCAGGTCCTTCCAGCGCTGGGAGTGCTGCAGAGCATTGCAGGTCCTTCCAGTGCTGGGAGTGCTGCAGAGCATTGCAGGTCCTTCCAGTGCTCGGAGTGCTGCAGAGAATTGCAGGTCCTTCCAGTGCTCGGAGTGCTGCAGAGCATCACAGGTCCTTCCAGCACAGGAAGTTCTGCAGAACATTGCAGGTCCTTCCAGTGCTGGGAGTGCTGCAGAACATTGCAGGTCCTTCCAGTGCTAGGAGTGCTGGGAGTGCGGCAGAGCATTGCAGATCCTTTCAGTGCTGGGAGTGCTGCAGAGCATTGCAGATCCTTTCAGTGCTGGGAGTGCTGCAGAACATTGCAGATCCTTTCAGCGCTGGAGGTGATGCATAACATTGCAGATCCTTTCAGCGCTGGGGGTGATGCAGAGCATTGCAGGTCCTTCCAGTGCTGGGAGTGCTGGGAGTGCTGCAGAGCATTGCAGATCCTTTCAGCGCTGGGAGTGCTGCAGAGCATTGCAGATCCTTTCAGTGCTGGGAGTGCTGCAGAACATTGCAGATCCTTTCAGCGCTGGGGGTGATGCAGAGCATTGCAGATCCTTTCAGTGCTGGGAGTGCTGCAGAACATTGCAGATCCTTTCAGCGCTGGGGGTGATGCAGAACATTGCAGATCCTTTCAGCGCTGGGGGTGATGCAGAACATTGCAGGTCCTTTCAGCGCTGGAGGTGATGCAGAACATTGCATGTCCTTCCAGTGCTGGGAGTGCTGCAGAGCATTGCATGTCCTTCCAGTGCTGGGAGTGCTGCAGAGCATTGCAGGTCCTTCCAGTGCTGGGAGTGCTGCAGAGCATTGCAGGTCATTCCAGTGCTGGGAGTGCTGCAGAGCATTGCAGGTCCTTCCAGTGCTGGGAGTGCTGCAGAGCATTGCAGGTCCTTCCAGTGCTGGGAGTGCTGCAGAGCATTGCAGGTCCTTCCAGTGCTGGGAGTGCTGCAGAGCATCGCAGGTTCTTCCAATGCTGGCGAGATTAACCATTTTGCTGCCTCTGGTAGCAAAAGGGTTAACTGTGCAGGAAGCATCACAGAAACATAACTGAATTGGGAAATACTGTAGGACATTCGGATGGCTGCCTCAGTAATTTTGCCGTGATCTGTAACTTCTGCTATTCATATTTCCTTATCTCACTCCCACGATTCACTGCTTCCTCTTTTTGGTGATTACATGTACTTTGAACGACATTATGTCGGGTTTTCTTTTCTGTAGACACGTTTCAGATCTTTTATATTTAAAATGATAACTACCTGTGTAATATAGAGTATATTATAATGCAGAATACATATAAGAGTATGTTTAATAAGCTGTGCTATGCCATAGGACACCTTCCAACCCTGTTACACGCCTTACTGCCCATCCACTTGAACGGCTGTGAGTTTTTTTCCGGGGCTGGAAGTTGTCAGCAATGGCTAGTAAATATATCCCTAATTACTGTAACATGTTAAGTGTAGGAGAAAACATACAGTATACTGTGGCTATTCAATGTTTAAAGAGAAACAATATTTAAAGCAGATGTTCACTGTGGACAAATATCTTTTATTTCCCTATTGTGAACCTCAAATATCTCCCCAATGGATGACTGCACGTAACATTCTTTCAGGAGATCCCTATTATAAAATAATTATATTTTCAGCATTAATTTGCCTTTTATCAAGAAGGCTGGAGCAAGTTTCCTTTCAGATGATATTGCTATTCTTGCCACTAGACAAATTGTCTCTCAAAACCACCAAGAATGCAGCTATGCATCAGGAGACGTTTAATTTTGGGTACCTAAATACAGTAGTACAGTACAGGATGAGAGTATAACTTTCTCAAATCTTTGCCTGTTACAAACATTACTACAGTACTTGCAATTTGCAGTAAATGGTCAAGTTGTTATATCATTTATTTACAACAAAAAACAAATAAAGATGCCCAAAGCTACTTCCAATGTGACAAAAATACACAGTGCATAGCCTGCTAACGGTAATGCCTTGAAGTGGCAGCATGCTTAAGATGCTTTGGCCAAAGGGTTAAACTAAATGACCCTTTTTCAAGAGAATATATACAGTAGGTATTGCACTGTGTATTTTTGTCACACTGGAAGTAGCTGTGGGCATCTTTGTTTGTTTTTCGTTATATACATTTAGCCACGCCCACTAGCACTCCTTTTGACACACACACATACTGTATATATATTAACACACATTCCCAGCTAGCTCAAACTCCCACACCCGCCACATCAGTAATATATATCTATGTCAACAAGAGTGCTACTGAGCGTGCAATTGTATACAACAAGAGACAGGTGTGCCCAATGCTACATCCCATTGTCAATGGGATGTAGCATTGGGCATCCCTGTCTCTTGTTGTACATATATATATATAGCTTGTTATCATCATTTATTTATCAGCACTACTATCAATATCGCATGATCCTTTAAAACCATATAGATGATGTGTTAACACGTGAGCTGAGGAGTAAGAAATACATGTACCTTCAATGGCCAAGTTACTGTATGTTGACATTTCCTATTGGTCAAATAAAAGGTGTCATGGCCAGAGGTTAGCATTATTGTTGTCTTTGTTTTGGAATTGACATATACAAGTATTTAAAAGTACCTAACTACCTGTAAGTACTGTATCTGTGCTATACTCAATTCATATTGTATTGTATTGTATGTATTGTATGTCTTTATTTATATAGCGCCATTAATGTACATAGCGCTTCACAGTAGTAATACATGTGGTAATCAAATAAATAACAGATAATATAAATAACAGATCATGGGAATAAGTGCTTTAGACATAAAAGTAACATTAAGGAAGAGGAGTCCCTGCCCCGAGGAGCTTACAGTCTAATTGGTAGGTAGGTAGAACGTACAGAGACAGTAGGAGGGAGTTCTGGTAAGTGCGTCTGCAGGGGGCCAAGCTTTATGTATCATGTGTTCAGAATATCCACAGGGCAATTAATATGCTTCTTTAAGCAAGTGTGTCTTAAGGTGGGTCTTAAAGGTGGATAGAGAGGGTGCTAGTCGGGTACTGAGGGGAAGGGCATTCCAGAGGTGTGGGGCAGTCAGTGAAAAAGGTTTAAGGCGGGAGAGGGCTTTAGATACAAAGGGGGTAGAAAGAAGACATCCTTGAGAAGAACGCAAGAGTCTGGATGGTGCATAACGAGAAATTAGGGCTGAGATGTAAGGAGGGGCAGAAGAGTGTAAAGCTTTAAAAGTGAGTAGAAGAATGGAGTGTGAGATGCGGGATTTGATCGGAAGCCAGGAGAGGGATTTCATGAGGGGAGATGCTGAGACACATCTCAGAAAGAGTAGAGTGACTCTGGCAGCAGCGTTTAGGATAGATTGTAGGGGAGACAGGTGAGAGGCAGGAAGACCGGACAGCAGGAGGTTACAGTAATCAAGACGGGAGAGAATGAGGGCCTGAGTCAGAGTTTTAGCAGTCGAGCAACAGAGGAAAGGACGTATCTTTGTTATATTGCGGAGGAAAAAGCGACAAATTTTAGAAATGTTTTGAATGTGAGAGGAGAATGTGAGAGAGGAGTCGTGTGACCCCTAAGCAGCGTGCTTGGGCTACTGGGTAAATGATCGTAGTTCCAACAGTAATGTGGAAGGAGGTAGTAGGGCCAGGTTTGGGAGGAAGTATGAGGAGCTCTGTTTTAGCCATGTTGAGTTTAAGGCGGCGGAGGGCCATCCAGGATGATATAGCAGAGAGACATTCAGAAACTTTGGTTTGTACAGCAGGTGTAAGGTCGGGTGTTGAAAAGTATATTTGTGTGTCGTCAGCATAGAGGTGATATTTAAACCCAAAAGATGTTATTAGGTCACCTAGAGAGAGTGTGTACAGAGAAAAGAGAAGAGGTCCCAGGACAGAGCCCTGGGGTACCCCCACAGAGAGATCAATAGAGGAGGAGGAGGTGTTAGCAGAAGAGACACTGAAAGTACGATGGGAGAGGTAGGATGAGATCCAGGATAGAGCTTTGTTCCGAATACCAAGAGTATGGAGAATGTGAAGGAGAAGAGGGTGGTCCACGGTGTCAAATGCTGCAGAGAGGTCAAGTAATAGGAGCAGAGTGTAATGACCTCTGTCTTTGGCAGCATGGAGGTCGTCAGTTATTTTAGTGAGGGCTGTTTCCGTGGAGTGAGCCAGATTGTAGAGGGTCTAGGAGAGAATAGGTGTTGAGAAAATGGAGCAAGCGAGAGAATACAAGACGTTCAAGGAGTTTAGAGGCAAAAGGCAGGAGGGAGACAGGTCGATAGTTAGAAAGACAGGTAGGATCAAGCTTGCTGTTCTTGAGTAATGGTATGACTGTTGCATGTTTGAAGGAGGATGGAAAGGTTCCAGAGCAGAGGGAGGAGTTAAAAATGTTTGTGAGCGTAGGGATTATAGTAGGAGCAAGAGGTTTTAGGAGATGGGAGGGAATGGGGTCAAGAGGGCAAGTGGTAGAGGGAGAAGAGGCGATCAACAGAGACACATCCTCCTCTGAGACAGTGGAAAAAGAGTCAAGGAAGGCAGGAGGAGAGTTAGGAAGAGGTGTAGGATGGGAGGAAGAAACAGAGGGGATGTTCTGACGTATGGATTCCACCGTTTCCTTAAAATAGTCAGCAAAGTCCTGAGGTGAGATGGAGGAAGGAGAGGCAGCTGAGGGTGGTTTGAGTAGAGTATCAAAGACAGAGAACAGTCGGCGTGGGTTAGACTTGTGCATGTTGATTAGAGTAGAAAAGTAGGCTTGTTTAGCTTGCGAGAGGGCAGAGTTGAAACAGGATAGCAAAAAGAGATCTTTGTGCTACAAGAATTGTATCCTCAAATTATCTTGTTTAGTTTTGGAAATGCATGGGAGCTGAGGTAACATGTAGCAATAAATATTGCTTCCAGATTAGTTATTTTTCAGGGAAATACTGCAACGGTGCGCAAACTGTGGGGCGCGCCCCCTTGGGGGGGGCGCAAGATTATGTAGGGGGGGCGCGGGCTGCGTGCGGGGAAACATGGGGGCGGGCAGAGCTGTGCACGGGCGGCCAGAAGCTCCGTGCTGAGATTGCTTCCCTGCTCTGACTTGAAGAGGGGGCGGGGCCAGAAGCTCCGTGCTGAGACTGCTTCCCTGCTCTGCCCTTGCAGAGGGGGCAGGGCCTTGCTGCAGGGCCTTCCCTGCACACAGACAAGCCCTCCTCCTCCTGTCTGTTACCGCCCGTTTTCAGCAGCACATGGGGGGACCTGAGCAGGCTTAGTTACTCCCTCCCCCCACCCACCAGGTGTGGTTGAGTGTGTGTGTGGTTGAGTGAGTGAGTGTGTGTGGTTAAGTGAGTGTGTGTGTGTGTGTGTGGTTGAGTGAGTGTGTGTGTGGTTGAGTGTGTGTGTGGTTGTGTGTTTGTGTGTGTGTGTATGTGGTGGGGGGGTGAGTGTGTGTGTGTGGTTGTGCGTGTGGGGGTTGCGTTTGTAGGGTTGAGCGTGCGTGTGGTTGTGTGTGTGTGGTTGAGTGTGTGTGTGGGGGGGGGTGAGTGTGTGTGTGTGGGGGGGGTGGGGTTGAGTGTGTGGGGTTGAGTGTGTGTGTGGGGGGGGGGGTTGAGTGTGTGTGTGTGTGGTGATTGAGTATGTGTGTTGTCTGTGTTTGTGTGTGTGTGTTGTGATTAAATGCAGCGGTGCACAAACTGGGGGGGGGGGCGCCCCGGTTGCAAGATTATTTAGGCGGGACGCGTGCGGCAAAACCTGGGTGCGCAGGCGAAAAAGATGTGCGCGGGCGGCCAAAAAGATGTGCGCGGGTGGGCAGCCGAAGATGTGCGCGGGCAGCCGTACAGGATAGTGCAGGTAGCGGCCACGTGATTCAGAGGTACGGGGGAGGAGCATGCGCGAGCGCTGTGATGTCAAATCTCCCTCCTTCGGTGTCTGCCCTGCAATAGCGCTGTGTTCCTGCTCTCCTCCGCTAGCAACCTGCTTCGCTGCGATCCTCTGCAAGTGAGAGGGTCGGCTGCCACTATATCAATCATACTATGAATGTACAGAAATAATTAAAAAAAAGTGTAAACACTTCCCGCTCGTGTTTGCAAAATTATGCAGGACACGCTGCGCTCATGCTTGGAGAGTTGGTGATGTCACCACTCTCAGCGGCAGCGTGGACGCAGCCTAATTTTGCAAGAGCGAGCTGTTGAAGTATGTAAGTATTTAGACTGCGTTTATAGTGCCGGCGACGCGACGTCTCCCGAAAACAAATGCATTGTCGCTGCCGCGTGCGCTTATAGTAAGAGCAACGGGGCGACACGATTTTTTGAAGCCGGCAATATTTGATTTTTCAAGGGCTGTCGCCTCATGTGAAAGCCCCTGAACCAATCAATGGCCTGGTCGCCCGCGCCGCCACAAACGAAATACAACGTCATGCGTCTCCGTCGCGGGCACTATACGCGCGGCCTTAGACATTGTATTTACATTGTATACCGTTTAATAAAAGGGTTTTTTTTTCTTGTGATTTAGATTACATCAGGCAGGGGGGGCCCGAGAAATTTCATGGATATAAAGGGGGGCTCGGCATAAAAAGTTTGCTCACCCCTGAAATACAGCATACAGTAGTACAAGGAGTCATTTTTAGCCGCAATTATAAAAATGCCCTGAACATTTGCTGCAGACACTCTTACATAAACAGTAACGGCCATGTGTTCCTGCTCACCATTTCATGATTCAATGAGTAGTTTTAAGGTTTAAACAAAACACTTTTGCTGCTTAATCTTTGCCGTTCCCCTTTTACCATAATGTGTACGCTCTTTTGAGCAGTAATCCTTTAGGGATATATACTTTTAATTGTTGTATTTTGTGAGAGTTTAACAAATGCTTTAAAGTAACAATAAAAGAGAAATAGACTTGACATGATAAACACAGACAACATTGCCAAAGCTTTGTAAAGGTGTACAATCTTAATTAAGGTGTCAAAAGAAAGGATGGGGGGAAGAAAGAACAAAAGCGTGGTCCAAACAATATTGTTGAATGTCAATATTCATTTCAGTTGCTGATTATAATACAATACATGTAGGTGTTATTTAAGTAATAATCCCCGAAGAACAGGGCTTCGCCTCGGGCCTTCAACTCTTCCAGCCAGGGCATTATTGGCCAGTAATGTCCTGTTCTGAGGGGATTATTACTATTATAGGCTAAATGTAGACTTTTTTCATAAATAATAGACACTTTTCTATAGTTATATAGATTTTTTAATTAAAATAAAATGGTAAATACATGAATCCACCTCTATATACTCTTACACTGCAGATATCTATATCCACACACTGCCGCCCCCTCTGTACACACACACACACACACACACATACACACACACACAACACAGCAGCTCAACACAAAACACAGCAGATCTACACACACACATAAACTGCTGCTACACACACACAACACAGCACCTCCTCACACACAGCCACACACACACACACACACACACACACACACACACACACACACACACACACACTGGAGCTCAACACACACACAACACAGCACCTCTACACACAACACAACACAGCACCTCTACACACAACACAGATCCTCTACACACAACACCTCTGCACACAACACAGAACCTCTACACCAAGCATGTGAAACTCAAAGGCTAACACGGGCCAAATAAACAAGGTTTAAGTTTATGTGGGCCGCAAAAAAATAAAAACTTACATTTTCATAGAAACTTAGGTTTATTTCGAAAAGTACAGTATTAAAAAAAAACGATAAAATTAATGTTTTTTTCCTTACACTTAGCATCTCTGACTCTCTCTCTCCCTCTCCAACTCTCTCTCCCTCTCCAACTCTCGCCCTCTCTCTGACTCCCTCTCTCTCTGACTGACTCCCTGCCTCTCTCTGACTGACTCCCTCCCTCTCTGACTGACTGACTCTCTCTCTCTGACACTCTCTCTCTCCGACTGACTCTCTATCTCTCTCTGACTGACTCTCTCTCTCTCTGACTCTCTCTCTCAATGACTGACTCTCTCTCTCTCTGACTGACACTCTGACTGACTGACTCTCTCTGACTGACTGACTCTCTCTGACGGACTGACTCTCTCTCTCTCTCTCTGACTGACTGACTCTCTCTCTCTGACTGACTCTCTCTCTGACTGACTCTCACTCTCTCTCTGACTGACTCTCTCTCTCTCTCTGGCTGACTGACTCTCTCTGACTGACTCTCTCTGACTGACTCTCTCTCTCTGACTGACTCTCTCTGACTGACTCTCTCTGACTGACTCTCTCTCTGACTGACTCTCTCTCTGACTGTCTCTCTCTGACTGACTCTCTCTCTCTGACTGACTCTCTCTCTATGTCTGACTCTCTTTCTCTGACTGACTCTCTCTCACTCTCTCTCTCTGACTGACTCTCTCTCTCTGACTGACTCTCTCTCTCTCTCTCTCTCTCTCTCTCTCTCTGATTGACACTCTCTCTCTCTCTCTCTCTCTGACTGACTCTCTCTTTTTCTGACTGACTCTCTCTCTCTGACTGACTCTCTCTCCTGACTGACTCTCTCTCTCTCTGACTGACTCTCTCTCTCTGACTGACTCTCTCTCTCTAGCTCACTGACTCTCTCTGACTGACTCTCTGACTGACTCTCTCTCTGACTGACTCTCTCTGACTGACTCTCTCTGACTGACTCTCTCTGACTGACTCTCTCTCTGACTGACTCTCTGGCTGACTCTCTCTCTCTCTGACTGACTCTCTCTCTCTGACTGACTCTCTCTCTATGTCTGACTCTCTTTCTCTGACTGACTCTCTCTCACTCTCTCTTTCTCTGACTGACTCTCTCTCACTCTCTCTCTCTCTCTCTGACCGACTCTCTCTCTCTCTCTCTCTCTCTCTGACTGACACTCTCTCTCTCTCTCTCTGACTGACTCTCTCTTTCTCTGACTGACTCTCTTTCTCTGACTGACTCTCTCTCTCTCTCTCTGACTGACTCTCTTTCTCTGACTGACTCTCTCTCTGACTGACTCTCACTCTCTCCCTGACTGACTCTCTCTCTCTGACTGACTCTCTCTCGCCTGACTGACTCTCTCTCTCTGACTGACTCTCTCTCTCTGACTGACTCTCTCTCTCTCTCTCTGGCTGACTGACTCTCTCTGACTGACTCTCTCTCTGACTGACTCTCTCTGACTGACTCTCTCTGACTGACTCTCTCTCTGACTGACTCTCTGGCTGACTCTCTCTCTCTCTGACTGACTCTCTCTCTATGTCTGACTCTCTTTCTCTGACTGACTCTCACTCTCTCTCTCTCTCTGACTGACTCTCTCTCTCTCTCTGACTGAAACTCTCTCTCTCTCTGACTGACACTCTTTCTCTCTCTCTCTGACTGACTCTCTCTTTCTCTGACTGACTCTCTTTCTCTGACTGACTCTCTCTCTCTCTCTGACTGACTCTCTCTCTCTGACTGACTCTCTGGCTGACTGACTCTCTGGCTGACTCTCTCTCTCTCTGACTGACTCTCTCTCTCTGACTGACTCTCTCTCTATGTCTGACTCTCTTTCTCTGACTGACTCTCTCTCACTCTCTCTCTCTGACTGACTCTCTCTCTCTCTCTGACTGACTCTCTCTCTCTCTCTCTAACTGACTCTCTCTCTCTCTGTGACTGACACTCTCTCTATCTCTCTCTCTCTGACTGACTCTCTCTTTCTATGACTGACTATCTGTCTCTGGCTGATTCTCTCTCTGACTGACTCTCTCTCTCTCTGACTCACTCTCTGACTCTCTCTCTGACTGACTCTCTCTCTCTCTCTGACTAGCGCTCTCTCTCTCTGACTGACTCTCTCTCTCTCTAACTGACTCTCTCTCTCTCTCTGTGACTGACTCTCTCTCTGACTGACTCTCTCTCTCTCTCTGACTGACTCTCTCACTTTCTGACTGACTCTCTCTCTGTGACTGACTCTCTCTCTCTCTGACTGACACTCTCTCTCTGACTGACTCTCTCTCTCTCTGACTGACTCTCTCTCTGACTGACACTCTCCCTGACTGACTCTCTCTCTCTGACTGACTCTCTCACTGACTCTCTCTCTCTCTCTCTCTGACTTTCTCTCTCTCTCTGACTGACTCTCTCTCTCTCTGACTGACTCTCTCTCTCTGACTGACTCTCTCTCTTTGACTGACTCTCTCTCTCTGACTGACTCTCTCTCTCTCTCTCTCTCTCTGTGACTGACTCTCTCTCTCTCTGACTGACTGACTCTCTCTCTGACTGACTCTCTCTCTCTCTCTCTCTCTCTCTCTCTGACTGACTGACACTCTCCCTGACTGACTCTCTCTGACTGACTCTCTCTCTCTCTGACTGACTCTCTCTCTCTGACTCTTTCTGACTGACTCCCTCTCTGACTCTCTCCCTCTCTCTCACTCTCTCCCTCTCCCAGACACACTCTCTCTCTCCCAGACACACTCTCTCTCTCTCCCAGACACACTCTCTCTCTCCCAGACACTCTCTCTCTCCCAGACACACTCTCTCTCCCAGACACACTCTCTCTCTCTCCCAGACACAGTCTCTCTCTCTCCCAGAAACAGTCTCTCTCTCCCAGACACTCTCTCTCACACACTGTCTCTCCCAGACACACTCTCTCTCTCTCCCAGACACACTCTCTCTCTCAGACACACACACACACACACACACACACACACACACACACACACACACACACACACACACACACACACACACACACACACACACACACACACACACACACTCACATACACTCACACACAGACACACACACACACCCTCAGACACTCACATACACACACTCAGACACACTCACACACAGACACACACACACACACACTAACACACACACACACACTCACACACACAGACACTCACACACAGACACACACACACACTCAGACACTCACAGACACCCCCCCCCCCCCACACACACACTTTATTATTAACCCCTTCCTTTGCCAGAGATGGGCCAGCACTACCCACAGTGATGCATGCAAGGAAGACTCATCAAAGGGGATGAGACAAATGACAACTAGCCCAACCAATATATTAAGAACACAGATGTTGTGTATAAAGTTGTTGAAGAAAAAAATTGACTGATTGTCTCCCTCCCAAGCCCACGTTTGCAGCCGGGAGCGCTGACAACGCGATACATGGCTTTGAAGGCGGGCGGTGGTGTTAGCAGATGGGAGAGCTCGCGGCACACTTGGCTTGGCCTGTGCTGTGGTTTGACGATGAATCTTCTCAGTTCACAGAGCAAGGGGGAGGAGTCAACCCATGGCTGATACTTTTTAACCAATCCCCTGCCCTGTCTCAGAGCTGTTCCTACTTTTAGACCAATTCCCTGCCCTGTCTCAGCTCTTCTGAAAGCTGATTGGCTGAAAATAATCACATTGAAATCAACACTTTGCAAGCAGCTAAATTTCCGGGCATTACTGATTGGATAATGCCCGGAATTTTAACCAATCAGAGGTCAGGAATTTCAATAATGCCCGGAATTTGACTGCTTTAGCCTATAATTGAAGTTACCTGGTGCTTTATACCTAGAAAGGAATGTAGCAGCAATCCAACAGTGGCCAGGGCTTATTTGTAAAGCGTACCGCGAGGCATTCTCCACACACAAAAAATGAGGGTTACAAAAAGGAAGAGGAAATGTGTGCACAACATTTTCCTTGGACGGAGGAAATTAAACAGGTTCCACTTAAAACTCCACACAAATTGATTTGAGATGTGAAAATTGATTCTCTATCTGCGGAGTCATCCGAGACAGATAAGGCAAACTTGAGAAAAAGCTTAGGATTTAAATGATAATATGTTTAAAATTCTGCCTAGTAGAAAATTCAAAAAATATATATACAGTATGTGTGGATATAATTATGTGCAAGACAGATGCGTATCTTTAATATAAGCATGTGATGTATATTTTTGGTGGACAATGATTGTCATATTAAAAATAATGTTTATAATAAATAACATTTGCAAAAAAAATATTTCAACAGTATTGTTGATCAATATAATTAACTTATTTTGTACATTATTAACATGTTCTCTGTTTATATGCTATCTCTTTGAAACAGGCACTTGTTCGACATTGACACTTACAACTCCGTCAACAACCATCCATGGCATTGAAGGACAACCACTTATTCTTCCAGTTCACTACAATTATAACACTTCTGCATCTGGCATCCAAATCATATGGTTGCTTGAAAGGTCTCAGACTGTGGCAAGATATTTGCTAACTTCCATTAATGAATCAGTGGTTCCAGATCTGGAATTCCAACATAAGTTTTCTCTGAATCCTCCAAATGCATCATTGCTGATCAATTCATTACATTTACATGATGAGGGCAACTATATTGTGAAAGTCAATATCCGAGGCAGCACTACCGTTTCAGCTACTCAAAAGATTGCAGTTACTGTCAATGGTGAGTCTATGAAGACCATTTATACTTACTCCTACACCTTGCTGTTGCCACTACATGATATTAGTGAATGGCAAACAAGTTATAGCATATGACATATGAGGGCAAAAGCAGTGTTCATTAGTGGTAGGATTAATTTAGACAATTTAGATTAATCTATATATACATATATATATAGTGCAGAATAAATGAGTTCTTCAGTATTAGGTGATACCTTATATATGTATATACATATATAAAGAATCAATAAGAATAAAAACGGGATACCTAAATAACCACCATAGGGTGGAAAACATCTCTATCAATATTAACAATGTGTATCAATTGTATTGTATGGACACACTGCAGCTACAGTAGATAGGAAGAAGGAGTCCTCAGATTCCCTACAGCGATGCAAAGCAAAAAAGGGGAGAGGGAAGAGGAGACTCTTGCTACAGACTAATGATTAAAGGAGAAGTGCAAACTAAGAAGTACAGTAAATAGCATATGCATCGCTGTGCCGAGTCTGAGGACTCCTTCTTACTCCTAGGGGCCTATTCAGTAAACTTTGATAAGTGACTTATCAACTGGTAAATGCACTTTTCAAGCGATATTGCATGTGCAGCTATTCAGAGCTTCGATAACATGGCAAAATCATTTGGCAGAGGCTTCTTACTGATCATTAGCACTCTCGCTCAGACATGCCCATTTTTTGCCAGCAACTGCTATTCAGGTAGCTTTGATATGCATATAGCCTGGGTCCCTCTGGTACCCTGTAAGCCCCTTATCTTGCAGCTGTGGCTGGCAGCGAGTGCGGGCTGTGCTTCATGGGGGTAGGGGGTGCGCGGGTGCCGTCGGCGGGCTGTGTGCATCCCCGTGAAGTGCAGGTGCGTTGCGGGTGGTTGGCACTCTTCGGCGGGACGCCGGGAAGGGCGATGCCATATTGGGAGACTTGTGCATGCGCAGTGTTTAGCGTGTGCGGGGCGATTACATACAGAGTGAAGCTGGGGAACTACAATCCCCAGCAGCCCCAGGGACTGCTAGTCATATGGGGAGATACAGCCAATTGGGCTGCAGGATTCACAGAGTACTGCCATTGTTACATTTGGTGGGCTGAGGAGCCCCCCAGTCTGAGATGGGACAAGAAGAGGGTAGGGTGTGTGTGCAGGGTGTCTGTGACCCCTGCGCTAGGCCAGAAACCCCTTAGGCCCCAGCTAGGTCCCGACTCCCTCTTTGAGCTTGTGGCTGCTGCATGGACAATCCCAGTAGATAGGGACACTGCCCTGTAGTACAAGCGTGAGGGTCACAGCCAGGACGTGGTAGCGAACTGGCAATCTGGTGGTCTGGGACCAGATCACCCCACAGATAAGAGATGCTCTTCATGGTGGGACCCTCCAGCTGGACACCACCCCATGTGGAGGCAGACTCATCGCTTTCGACGACAGCGTGGGACCGGATGGCCCCTTTTATCTTCAGTTGGCGCTACCGGGTGCTGGAGTACCCGGCAGGTATCACACCTACACCTACCAGTGCACCAACTTTAACACAGATTGTGGGCAGCGCTGTCGCACACATTGGGTGGGTTGACTCTTGTGAACACCAGGGTGGTTGCGTGCCCAGGGGCACCTCCGTACTTTGGGGGGATATCCCATCCGAGTGTGGACATTGTGATGGAGGACACTGTGGGGTTACGGCCATGCGTGGCCTATTTGGTGTAAGTGTTATATTGTTGTTATATTGTTGTTCCCTTTTCATATGCATGCAGTAAATTGCTATCTATATCATTGTGAGTGTTATTGCATTGGGTCCTTTGACGAGTTATCCAACATAGTAGGATCCTGCACAGGTTGTGGCATTGTCACAAGACAGATCAGGCACACCCCAGGCTCCCAGCAGCAGAAGTTAAGGCCTCCTGTGAGCCACACGTAACGCACCACACACACAGTAGCCTCCCATATCTCCCATAGGGTGGGGGAAGCTGTGCTACATGCACATCGCGGCTCAAACTCGCATATGGCGAGATCAGATTTGCGATGTGCATATGAAAGATAACATTTTACTTTTACCACACCGGATTGAAGCCATGGGTCTCTGGAGGTGACCCACATTAATTTCAGCTCGGGAGACCCCCTGCTTCAAACTTATGTAGCACAGCTCCCCGCTCACCTCCGTGGTGGGTAGGGAAGGCTGCAGGGCGATCGGAGAGTACCCAGCGGCAGGGGCCGCCATCTTAAGTAACGTGTGCGTGCGCAGTAGAGTCAGGATATAGTACTGTATATCGCGCAAATAGATGTGTCTGTTCATACTGTAGAATAAAAATTAAAGCGGGTGACATATTAACAAAATATTGTAATGTTTCTATTAATTATTATAGGAGAAGCCTCTTAAACGGGACAATCCCATGTATAGTGCCATGTCAAAACAATTTATCACTGAACATATCTTCTAAAGAAAGATGTAATCATGATGGCATTATAATTACAGTAAAAAAAAGCAAAAAGAACAATTTACCTGTAGTTCAGTAGACAAAAGGCTTGGTTTACAGTTTAGACATCAGCCTAAAACATAATGGGCGTGATAACATTTTAGTACTGTGCCATCGCTATTTCGGGAATTCAGTGACAATTTAGAGTTAGGCGGAGCAGAGTCGTTACCAGCTGATGTTAAATATCAGGTCTTAAATTAGCTATGCGCAATTTGAACATTCATACAGCATTCACGGGTGCATCCAGGGTATTTAGCAACCAGATTGGTGATGATAAGTGACCACCACAAATGGGCTGGACAGTTATTGAATGAAAGTGTTTCCAGTTTCTGTATATACTATGTACTCTGTGGAGGCATTAGTGCTACGTGGGTGCAGTCAACAGCTCCCAGGACATGTGGAAAGCGAGCAAACTGGAACATTTGTTGTTTAGGGTCAGCAATAGCCTGTTCATCCTATAGTAATTTGATTAATCTTTTAATTCTAGTGAGCCACGCCCCCAATACCTGCTTCAAAACGTGGGAAAAAGCAGGTTGTGAAATGCTTGCAGAAACAGCTACTGTACTATACTTTCCCCTGAAAAAATCCTGTAGCACAAAAAATGCAATACTACCGGTAGCTTGGTCATTGAAGGGATAGCTGTTCTAATGTGTATTTTGAGCTCCAGATCAGTCTGTATAAGCTCCGAAATGTCCATAATAATGTGAGGTGTTAGACGGTACCTTTGGTGTACCTCCTGATCAAGCATGTCAATACATTAGCTCTTGCCCTCTCTACATTATTTCCCTTCTTCTCAGAGGTCCTGGTTTATTCTCAGGAATACCAAGCATTGCCAGTTTGTATCTGAGCATCAATAGGGCAGCTACAGATGCCATGGCTCTAGAAAATGTATATGGCAGATGCTCAGTTGTTACATTGCTGCCTGATTAGTGTCCGGTCCCCACAAGAACATAACTAAGAAGGGGTCTTAAAGTAAGAACAGCAGTTCTTGGAGACTAACATACAGTAAGACAAGCGCTTTTTAACGTGTCTACAGTATGCCCATGGTATGCTCATTTCAACACATGAGGGATTGTATTGTATTGTATGTCTTTATTTATATAGCGCCATTAATGTACATAGCGCTTCACAGCAGTAATACACGTGGTAATCAAATAAATAACAGATAATATAAATAACAGATCATGGGAATAAGTGCTTTAGACATTAAGGAAGAGGAGTCCCTGCCCCGAGGAGCTTACAGTCTAATTGGTAGGTAGGGAGAATGTACAGAGACAGTAAGAGAGAGTTCTGCTAAGTGCGTCTGCAGGGAGCCAAGCTTTATGTATCATGTGTTCAGAATATCCACAGTGCTATTCATATGCTTCTTTAAGCAAGTGTGTCTTAAGTTGGGTCTTAAAGGTGGATAGAGAGGGTGCTAGTCGGGTACTGAGGGGAAGGGCATTCCAGAGGTGTGGGGCAGTCAGTGAAAAAGGTTTAAGGCGGGAGAGGGCTTTATATACAAAGGGGGTAGAAAGAAGACATCCTTGAGCAGAACGCAAGAGTCGGGATGGCGCATAGCGAGAAATTAGGGCTGAGATGTAAGGAGGGGCAGAAGAGTGTAAAGCTTTAAAAGTGAGTAGAAGAATGGAGTGTGAGATGCGGGATTTGATCGGAAGCCAGGAGAGGGATTTCATGAGGGGAGATGCTGAGACAGATCTCGGAAAGAGTAGAGTGATTCTGGCAGCAGCGTTTAGGATAGATTGTAGGGGAGACAGGTGAGAGGCAGGAAGGCCGGACAGCAGGAGGTTACAGTAATCAAGACGGGAGAGAATGAGGGCCTGAGTCAGAGTTTTAGCAGTCGAGCAACAGAGGAAAGGGCGTATCTTAGTTATATTGCGGAGGAAAAAGCGACAGGTTTTAGAAATGTTTTGAATGTGAGGGGCGAATGTGAGAGAGGAGTCGAGTGTGACCCCTAGGCAGCGTGTTTGGGCTACTGGGTGAATGATCGTAGTTCCAACAGTAATGTGGAAGGAGGTAGTAAGGCCAGGTTTGGGAGGAAGTATGAGGAGCTCTGTTTTAGCCATGTTGAGTTTAAGGCGGCGGAGGGCCATCCAGGATGATATAGCAGAGAGATATTCAGAAACTTTGGTTTGTACAGCAGGTGTAAGGTCGGATGTTGAAAAGTATATTTGTGTGTCGTCAGCATAGAGGTGATAATTAAACTCAAAAGATGTTATTAGGTCACCTAGAGAGTGTGTACAGAGAAAAGAGAAGAGGTCCCAGGACAGAGCCTTGGGGTACCCCCACAGAGAGATCAATAGAGGAGGAGGAGGTGATAGCAGAAGAGACACTGAAAGTACGATGGGAGAGGTAGGATGAGATCCGGGATAGAGCTTTGTTCCGAAACTTGTCTGCTTCACCTGTTGAATCGCTATAACAACCTCCACGTAAAATGGCCTTTGAGCCTATTTTTGGCAGACTCTAAACTGGAGTCTTATTGTTATGTGTCGCAAACCGGCATTTACTCTACGACGTCACTGTTATTAGCCAACTATAAATCGGTCCTAATGTTTTTTTTTTCAATGTTTAAAATGGTAATACTTGGCTGGTGTTTTTTTTTTTTTTTTTTTGCATGTGTGTTTTTAAAGGTGTTAATTTGCTATATTTAACCTGTTAAAAGAGCCGCTCCCTTATCTCAGTTCAGCCCTAGGAGGGACCATCCCTTTAAGAGTACAAAGAATTATCCTGTTAAAAGAAAACATGCTCTGTCATTAAAATGCACGTACAGTACAGTATGCATCATATGATATGACAAAAAAACAGCTTATTCTAGTTTGGAGGAGCAATAGTTTATAGCAAAACTGGAGAACTGCAGGTTACTTGAGGTCAGTTTCAGTATCACTGTAAATGGAAATGGGTTTCTACAGCTTTGCTATGTTACTATTTCAAAACTGGACATACTGGAGGTATATCTGGAAACAGCCTGCTCTTGTTTATTGAAATGAATCATAGATTACTGTATATAGCAGCTCATGAGTTCAGCATTCTTCTATACAAATTATTCTGCCAGCAGAATCTATCATTGACACAGGACAAATTATTTTCTTTGGTGGAGAAGGAGGTCATACTGTACAGCACCACCTTGATCAACTTGGTGAAATACATAATATGATGCAATACTATTGTAATTGTTTTCTTTCGTTTTGAAACAACACTAATCACGTATCGAGTACTGTGCAATACAAACATAGAGGCAACTTAACACAGTGCAATACAAATGTGATGGTATAAGAGCGGCAGATGGAAAAGCAAAAAGCTGCGGTTCCGGAGACAGCAAGTCTTAAAACGTGTATGTCTGGACTGGCCAATGCCAGAATGTCTTACATGAGTTAAAGAGGCCTTTTTTCGGCCCTGGTGCTACATTCGTTTATTCAGATCCTCAGCTGCTCTTTATTCTCAACAGTAATGCAAGTGATGTACTGTAGGGTTTCGGTCAGGACTATCAGAAGTGGAAGAGGGAAAAGAGAGGGTGATCCCTTAAACAAGTAAAACAAGGAGAAAGGCAGAACAGCAGTTGCCACTACCAAGAAGGAGCTGCTGGATGCCATAAAATGTATGGCATATATTCAACATTTTCTTCTGCTAAGATATTTGTAATAAGAATTGACCATAGTTAATTGATTTGGCTTAATCATTTTCACCAGCCCAAAGGGCAACTAGCGAGGTGGATAAAACAACTTGCCATATTCTACTATAATATCAAACATGGAGTTGGGGGGATTCATCAGAATGGGACATGCTATCAATGCAGCCAAGTTAGAAGGGTCTGGAAGAAAAAGCACCACGGTTAATGCAAACGTCCATGACCACTTCCAGAGAAACTAACCAAGGAATGCAGATTTCTACAGCTAGGTTGGTAAAAGAGTTAAGGAGGTGCAAGAGGCTATCCACAATATTTTCACTTTGGTGCTGTGGAAGGAAAAAGGTTAAGTCGCCTTTCCGGATCAAGCACATTGACATCCACAGCAAGAGAGTTCATGTGGTCTAGCCAGACCTATTTCTCCAGCAAGGGCTACAGTTTCAAACATTGATTAGAGGTGATTCCAGATTGCTGGTCTCAGGAAAGCTGTATCTGTTATTTAAAAAAGCTACATAATAGTGGACATCTAAGGGTGGAAAAGGTCACTTGAACAGTACAGGCCCATTATCATTGCCCTCCCCCTGGTGCTGTGCTTGAAATAACTAGGTGACAAGTGCAGGGAGTGGTGCTGGATATATTAGAGTCCCTGTCAGTAATCCCTAAAGAGGGAAAATATATCCTGGAGCTGGTCAATTATTTCCCTAAAAGGGCTGAAGCATATCCCCTACCTGATTAAAGCCCCATGGTGAGACATGGTAAGGAACTTTCAGTCATGGGTATTTAAAGCTGCAGTTCAGTCTTTTTTTTTAATTTATTTTTTTTTAATTTATTTTTTTACTTCAATAGTTTCATGTGGGCAATCTCTAATTACCTAAAGAACTGTATAGCTGCCAGTCAATTCGTTCTCCATGTATTGATCGGTGAAATTTGGTGACATCATTAGTGAAGGGATCTGTTTTTCTTCTGCTTCTTTCTCTCAGTGGAAGCTCATGAATATTCATGAGCACTCCTGCACTGACATGTGCTAGAGAAAGGACAGGGCTGACAAAGGGGTGTGCCAGGGCTTGTGACAGGACATGAAGGGGCAGTGCCTTAGCAAATGGCTGTTAAAATAGAATACAAGAAAATTGGTCTTTCAAAGTTGTTTTTTTAAAACAGAAAATGCTAAAAGTATTTTTTCTTACTACAGAACTGATTTATTAAAAAAAAACACACATGCAGGATATTGACTGAACTGCAGCTTTAAGAGAGTGGGTCAACTGTTAGGAAACCAGTAGACCCAAGATAATCCCTATTCACACCAATTGGATTTTCTGGTGATTGATCCTGAACTTCTTAGCCTCCCTGGTAAATGATAATCAGGAAGAATGAGATACAGTACTATCCTCCCCTATATAATGATGGTGTACCACAGCATTTTCCAATCCTCCACTTGGTATTCTCCTTAGATGGCGATGTTTGGCAGGCAAATGTGCTTACCCATAGATCTTGAAACTGGGGGGATCTGGATGAACAGTTTTCTGACCCCTCTAACTATGCAGCTCAGGTGGTAGATTATTTGAATAACACAAGGAATATGGAAAAACATTGCCAACCTAAAGCCATGAAGGGCCAAAAAGGTTATTATGATCTTAAACCAACTGCACAAATTTGGGTATGGGATTTCACCAGGGAAAGTATGCTTGAAGTTACAATTCAATTTAAAGGGCCATATGAAATTCTACAGATAGCCTGATGTTCTACTGTGTCTCGTGAATTACTGTATTGGAATTGGGAGGAAAGCAAATCCTGGTGGAGCATAACGGACTGAAATCATATATTAATCCATTGCTTAATAATGTAACACAGGCTGAGGACTAAGAATAGTGACACAGTCAGGTAGGGAACAAATGTGAACTGATTCACTGTCTCTTGTAAAGAGCTGAAGCCCCCCCCCCCCCCACCACCACCACCAATCTCCACCAAATTAATACATAGTGATGATGGGCCTGAGAACACATTTTGGGCGAGGAACAAATATCACAAAAGGGAAGTCGCCTATGTACATGTGACCCTGTTAATACTGAGAGCCAGAAAGTGCTCTCTAGACCACCCTTCTCCCCCACAGCTTCTAGGCAGAGGCATGCTCCAAAGTAGCATAATGATTATCGCATGCAATTTGTTGCATAGGAGGAAACATCTTTTCAAAAGGGGGGCAGTGTCCGTTCCCTCTGCGCTACCTCTGAGAGACATGTAGTGAGTAGTGGAGAACAGTTACCTCAGCAAAGAAGGGTTAAAAGTTTTTGATGGGGGCTGTAGTCAGAAGCATGCCAACATGAAAACATACAATTTGCTAGACAAGCTGTCTAGGGAGCACAGCAGAGAGAGGAGCTTAAATTGTCTCTGTTGAGAGAAAAAGCAGGATGCAAGGGACAGACGCTGGACTGGGGTGGGCCCGGGAGCTGTCAGTCCAGCTGGATTCTAACCCATTTCCGTTAATTATGTTTACATAAAAATCCTGTCCCGAAATTGGCGCTCCAATTAGGGTGTCTGCTACTAGTAAGACGAAGTAGGCCCTAGCCTAGGGACATAGGCTGGAGACAGAGAAGGGCAGCAAGGCATAGTAATTAGGGACTGACACTGCTGATAGTAATGTGAGTGATCAAGGTTGGCGGGGTACCAGTTAGGGTTTTGACTCTTCGGCAGGTTACTACCTCTTCCCCTTCTACGGTAGACTGGGACAGCTCTACACTCTGTAGTGGAGGTGGACACCCGCTGCTCTATTTCCCTGTGCAGTGGAAAGTAGGTTGGGAATAATGCAAAATTGGCCCTTTCTTAATCTCACAAAGCCAAGTGATTCACCAAGCATTAACTCCAGGTGCACTGCAATTTTATTTATTATTATCATTGAAAAAATTTTCTAAAGATCATTAGATTGCCTACTAAACATGTTGAGATAAGATATGTAATCGAATAATAAAAAGAAAACAGCTAAAATGATGCGCCTCCATTTTAGATCATTTCTACACTATTCAACTTGTGGTCCATTTTGTACCAGAGGTCAAAATAGCGCACTGCCAGGGCACGCATCAGGACTTCCATAAGGAGTCGGGACGTATGGTAAAGTATAAATAAAAAACAATACCCAGGAGTAATCAAAGCGCAATCTGCTTTATCACTGCAAAATGGCGATATCTGCCATTAACGTTAATGGCAGATATCGCTGATTTGGGTGCGATCACGCTCTGATGACTCCCGGGCAATGTCTTTTATCACAAAACAAAACTTTTGTTGCAATTGCAACAATTAAAAGCTGACATTGTGTAACCCGCCAGCTTCTCCAAACCAAATGTAAGAAACAGCTTCTGCCAGTTATGGCTTGTAAATTGAGATGGAAGATTTAAAAGCTTAAGACTTTTTTTTCTCTCAGTATAAACGATGGCTTGGGAATTCATTAGCTAGTCCGTGGTTTAAAATTGTTTACTAATGTATTAACCAGCTCTGGCTGAAAAGGTTTATTTTTTTTTATTTGCTTGTTTTGTTTGTGTCCGAAATGTCACTGTGGGCAGTGAATGCAATAATGTGTGCAGCATTAAACATAACATTTTACAGAAACAATGGCCTAGAGTCATCAAACTCCATTAAAATAGAGTTAATATAGCATCTGGTAAAAAAACAAACAATATATACAGTATAAAAATAAAGCATTTTGTAGATTAATTCTGTTGTATTTCTAATGGCCAAAAGTCCTATCATCCACATTTGGCAAATAGGGCTATTGGCAATTACTCTACGGGCGGGATTTATTGTTATTGGGGGTAAGGGTAGAGAAGTGGATGTTGGGGGTAGTTCTCTGGGGAGGGTGGTTAGGACTCCTATGATGGGGGTGGAGGTTAACCCCTTGTTTGCCTTGGCAGTTAATAAAGCATTGCATGGCAGTGCCTTACTAGCCCCTTAGGTAGCCAATTAAACATTAAACCCTTCAGGATCTGTGGTATACTTCGGTAGCCACAAGCATCAAAGGTGTTAATGTATTTTTCCACCATAGGGTTATGTAATAATTTATAATACAGAACTCTATGGTAAGGTAATTAACTGCTTATGATCTGTAACATTAATTATCACATTGCAATTCTACTTAAAATATTGCATCTGATTAAAATGTTACTGCAATATTGATGACATGTCATTACATATATGTTACAGTGTTCGACAAACCTATACATTTGCTCGCCCTGGGCGAGTGGATTTAACCCCCGGGCGAGTAAATATTGGCCCAAGCAGCACACGTTTGGTACTAGGTGGCGAGTAGATTTTTTTGTGTGGCGAGTAGATTTTTTGGTGATTTGTCAACCACTGTATATGTATATTATATATATATTATATTATATATATATTATATATATTGGATGCTTTTACCGCAATGTAATGACATATCATCAATATTGCAGTAACATTTTAATCAGATGCAATATTTTAAGTAGAATTGCAATGTGATACTGTAATTAACGTTACAGATCATAAGCAGTTAATTACCTTACCATAGAGTTCTGTATTATAAATTATTACATAGCTCTATGGTGGAAAATACATTAACACCTTTGATGCTTGTGGCTACCGAAGTAGTTTAATTGGCTACCTAAGGGGCTAGTAAGGCACTGCCATGCAATGCTTTATTAACTGCCAAGGCAAACAAGGGGTTAACCTCTACCCCCATCATAGGAGTCCTAACCACCCTCCACAGAGAACTACCCCCAACATCCACTTTTCTACCCCTACCCCCAACAAGAATAAATCCCGCCCGTAGAGTAATTGCCAATAGCCCTATTAGCCAAATGTGGATAATAGGACTTTTGGCCATTAGAAATACAATAGAATTAATCTACAAAATGCTTTATTTTTAGCGGTACAACATTGATGACTTGCACCTTAACATAATGCATTTTTGGCTAACGCACTTTGATGATTCTTGGTCAATGAGTTTCTGCTATGTAGAGCCTACAATTTAATTCTGGATCCTGAGACAGAGAAATTAAAGATTATACAGCATTAACTTATCAGTGTTCTCCACAAGGCATCTCCTGGCAGAAAAGTGTAAATGTACTTACATTTGCTTAGCACCTTTTTTTTGGTGGTTTTCTATAAATCTTTGCAAAATTCACATAATTCTTGTTTGGGTATGTGCAAACCTGCCACAAGTTGTGCTAATGTCACCAGAATTATAGGCAGTATATAAATGGTCATTTGCATAGGGTCATGTGACCTGCAGACTACGGGTTTTGTAAAGGTTTTTTGCCTGATTTGCAACTTTGAGCAAAAGAAATTCACATCTCTACACAAGACTGCTTAGTAAAATTGGTTCAAAATCACCTGCCGCTCGATCTCATTTTTTACCCTTAAAAGTTAGGCCGAAATTCACACAAAGTCTAAGCAACATTTTCTATCAAACTTTGAATTTCTTTAGTCAAAAAGTAACTTGGAATATGGGTTTTGATGGAGGGAGGGAGAAACGGGTATACCTCCCCAAACGCCTGAAATACATGGGATGTATACTAATTTGACTATGCAAAGCATATTAAAATGATTGAAATTGGCATATAGCCCTGGAATCTCAGGTGTATTCTATTTTGTGCACAGGTATCTCTCGTGTTGTTTAACCCTTTGAGTGCCACTTCTCTGAACAGCGTGTTTAACAATTATTTTAAAATGGTTGGTTGAATTGGCTGCCATTCTGGACTTGAAAGACGTAATATTCTGCTGGTTTTTTGTTTTTAATTAAAATCTTAATGTAACTACTGATGTCATTTTTTTTAATCAACCGCTTCTAAATATAATGTATTAACCTGTAAAAGTGTTAATAACCAACTGCTCTCTTCATATTGCAGTTCCCGTGTCAAAGCCCGTTATTCAAAGTGAGCCATTGTATGGAGCCGTGGAAAAGGTGGGGAATATGACATTTAAATGTTCAGTGGCACAAGGAACCAGGGTAATGTACCAGTGGCTAAAAAATGGGAAGCCCCTGCAGAGCAGCCCGGACTACACCTTTTCCCTGAACAATGACACATTTATTATTGCTCCCGTCATGAAGAAGGACATCGGGGATTACAGCTGTTTGGTCAAGAATCATGTCAGTGAAATGAAGAGTGGAGTAATTACACCAACAATATATTGTGAGTATGTTACAATCCTTGTGTTTATAAAAATAATAGAGTAGAATATTAGAACAGGCACCTATACCGACAGGGAGAGGCAGATCAGCGGGCACCACGATGCAGGAAGAAAGTTTCTGAGGCTGGACTGTGCTGCATACAAAAACCTTTATTGAGAAATGGTTAAAAAGAGGAGGGGAGACATATCCCTGCACCTCTAACGCGTTTCACCCAGCAATTGGGCTTTTTCAAAGAGTAACATACCCGTGTCTGATGAGCTCTGATATACCGGATGTACGTCACGTCCGGTCTACATCCGGTATATCAGAGCTTAAGGTACTTCCTGAGACTCCATGTCAGTCTCTGGCAGGTTCCTGGGTCCTCTGTGTCCAGGAAATATAGGTGTCTGGGTGTCTTGATTTCAGTACAGCCTTTGTGCTCAAGACAGTGTCAAGTGTCCAGGCTTCTCTGCTCTCTGCTCTCCTTCCCTCAGCACAAATGTGAGCTAAGGAAAAATCTCTCTCCTGTTTCTCACATCAGGCTTTTCACAGAGTCCTAATCAGCCAGGTGGAGACTGGTTGATTGCCAGTGTGCAATTAATCAGCACACTGCTGGATTTAGAAGCAGTGTCTCTCAAACAGTGATAAGTCCCTGTTACATCATGGGAAAGGGAATAGAAAATAAATATATAAAGGGCAGTGCATTGCATTACAAAAGCCAAAGTACTGCGAATGGGGAACTTGTATTTGTAATGCATTTTTTCATGCTATATAAACATTGAAAGCTGTGGATATGGAGTGTTTGGCCTTAAAGTTTTAATGTGTCATTGTACATATTTCAAAACATATTTCAAATTGTCTGTCTGTCTTCAAATCATCCTTTGCTGTGTCTTAATTCAATTTAGCTTTCACACTTGGTTTTTCTAAGATGGGTGTTTTCTTGCCCATCTGCTTTAACGTCCCTCACATGTGCTAATTAAGTTGCTTGGGCCAGCCAGGTGACTTTTTTAAAGTATATAAGCAAACACACAGCAGCCATAGCTGTTTGCAGCCATGTTTGAAGTATACATGCTTACAGTAGAATGTTAGATGAAGTTCAAAAAGAAGTGGAAAAGTGGACAACACCTAATGGTTCTGATTCCTGCATCTGATCTACGCTGGAAAGGAGGATATCATCTATCCCAGACTGCACATCTCAGCACTTAACTATTGCTGTGATGCCGCCTTTACTTTTTATATTTGCTGTAACCTCACTTATTTTCAAATTATGCACTTCCTTCCACCAGCCTCATCATGTCTCTACTGTCCCGGCCAGCTTTATTCTAAAGCTTGCCGGGTTAAATGCGGGCCAACCGCGGGGCTTTTCTCCGAATTGAATGGGAGTTTCCCGCGCGGCGGCTGCTTCAATAGATAAGCGCTAATGGCGCTTATTATTGAAAGCGCCCGAGGCGCGGGAAAACCGGCCAAAAACGGCCGAAGATAGCCGCGCGCCGTCCGCGGCTATTTTTAACCCGTGTAGGCAGCCGCTTTAGATTAAAGCTGGCCGGGACAGTAACTCTATTCATACATCTCCATCTCTCCTTTCTTCCCCACTTCTCTGTTCACATGAACTCCTTTCTTACCTGTGCCCTCTGTCACTACACAGCTACACGCCCTGCACTAAAACACACCCCTACAAATCATCCTCACACATTTTCTTTCTTTCCATGCTTCTCCTCCTTGCTTCTGGGGATATCTCTCCCAATCCTGGTCCCTGCCTTATTCCTACATGCTCTCGTCCTCGCCTCCCACATGCAACTTCTACTCCTTCTGGTGTCAACCCCTCCAACCTCATACCCATCCCCTGCCACCCTCCCTCCTCTCTCCCTTTCTCCTGTGCCCTTTGGAATGCTCACTCCCTTTCTAACAAGTTCCTCTCTGTGCATGACTTCTTTCTCTCTCACTCCCTGCTTCTCTTTGCTATAACTGAGACCTGGCTCACTCAGTCTGACTCTGCTCTGGAAGCTGCCCCCTCCTATGGTTGCCTTTCCATGTCCCACACTCCGCGCACTGATGGCAGGGGTGGAGGAGTGGGGCCAGTAAACCCACTCACAGACCTTAATAATGTGTGGGGAAGACCTACTCTTAGTCTCAAACCAGCAGAGCCAGTACAACCAACGTCACACTGAAGAGACCCACAAGGTCGAAACAGTCTGTCTGTGGGTGGGTTTACTGGCTATGCATCTTAACCCTGGCTGTGCTTAAAGCTGTGGCCATGCAGCAAGCTTAAACCTATAGGGAACCATGTTTTAAATGGTTTTGAAGCAAAAAGTGGCAATGTGTGCTCATTTGCATGTCATTTCCCAGAATCCCTTGCTGCAGTGGAAGTACTGTGTGCTGGGTGATAATGGTGAAAGGCGGGGTTGAAGACCTGTCTTAGGCTAAGGCCCCGCTCCCTCAGTCAGCGCGCCCGCACTGCAGACAGGCGGGGCGCTGACAGACACAGACCGCGATATGCGGTCTGTAGGGAGCGGGAGCCGGAGTGGGAGGGGGGGCGTGATTTGAGCGGAGGGACCCGCTACTCCCCCCCCCCTCCCTCCACGGGCTCTGGCTGCAGGAGGGAACTGCTGTAGGCTGCTGTAAGGTAAGCAGCTCCCTCCCCCTGCTGACACAAACAACACACACATACACCCCTTGTGTAGGAAGCTGCCTGATGACAGCTCCCGCTCCCGCTGCTGATTGGCTCATCAGCGCACCACGTGATGCGTCACCTCTCGGGATCACAATTTTCTTGCATCCCCTGGCGGCTGACGCGTCACAGCGCGTAGTGAGCCAGCAGCGAGGGGGGACTGGAACCTGCTCGGGAGGATTCCCCTGCTGGTGGGGAACGCCAGGCGCAGCGGGTCCCAGCCCTAAGACATGCAAATGAGCATACGGTAATATTTCCATTTGCTATATATATATGATACATGATATATAGATACATGATATATAGACATATGGAGACCAGGGAATCCTGATAGCCAAAAAGAGACAGCACACTGCAGGTATGGTATCAAAAAAGTGTATTCAGTAACACAAGGCCGCCAACGTTTCGGTCCTCCCAATGGGACCTTCCTCAGGGCAGTGCAACTACAGACTAACACAAGCACCCATATATACCCCTTAACACATACTAAAGAAATTCAACAACAGGATGCACTGTGATGTCATTATGTTGTTCTCAAGGTTTGATCATGTGACTAGGTACACATATGCATAGATCAGGTTCTCTCATTGGTGCGTACCAGTATCAGTATGTTGGATTGGCTGTTTAGAAATGTGGGTTGTATCTGGGATTACAATTTGGAGTTCATGATTGTTTTCAGGTGTTCTTTAGTATGTGTTAAGGGGTATATATGGGTGCTTGTGTTAGTCTGTAGTTGCACTGCCCTGAGGAAGGTCCCGTTGGGAAGACCGAAACGTTGGCGGCCTTGTGTTACTGAATACACTTTTTTGATACCATACCTGCAGCGTGCTGTCTCTTTTTGGCTATCAGGATCCCCTGGTCTCCATATGTATGTATGTATGTATGTCTTTATTTGTATAGCGCCATAAAATGTACATAGCGCTTCACAGTAGTAATACATGTCATATAAATAACAAATATAAATAACAGATCATGGGAATAAGTGCTTCAGACATACTGTAAAAGTAACATTAAGGAAGGAGTCCCTGCTCCGAGGAGCTTACAATCTAATTGGTAGGTAGGGAGAACGTACAGAGACAGTAGGAGGGAATACTAGTAAGTGCTTCTGCAGGGGGCCAAGCTTTGTGTCATGTGTCCATGATTATCCAGTGCTACTCATATGCTTCTTTAAGCAGATGTGTCTTAAGGTGGGTCTTAAAGGTGGATAGCGAGGGGGCTAGTCGGGTATTGAGGGGAAGGGCATTCCAGAGGTGTGGGGCAGAAAGTGAGAAAGGTTTAAGGCGGGAGAGAGCTTTAGATACAAAGGGGGTAGTAAGAAGACTTCCTTGAGAAGAACGCAAGAGTCGTGATGGTGCATAGCGAGAAATTAGGGCTGAGATGTAATGAGGGGCAGAAGAATGTAAAGCTTTAAAAGTGAGCAGTAGAATTGAGTGTGAGATACGCGATTTAATCGGAAGCCAGGAGAGGGATTTCAGCAGGGGAGACGCTGAGACAGATTTAGGAAAGAGTGGAGTGATTCTGGCAGCAGTGTTTAGGATAGATTGTAGGGGAGACAGGTGAGAGGTAGGAAGGCCGGACAGCAGGAGGTTGCAGTAATCGAGACGGGAGAGAATGAGGGCCTGAGACAGAGTTTTAGCAGTTGAGTAACAGAGGAAAGGGCGTATCTTTGTGATATTGCGGAGGAAAAAGCGACAAGTTTTAGAAACGTTTTGAATATGAGAGGAGAATGAGAGAGAGGAATCAAGTGTGACCCCTAGGCAGCGTGCTTGGGCTACTGGGTGAATGATCGTATTTCCAATAGCAATGTGGAAGGATGTAGTAGGGCCAGGTTTGGGAGGTAGTATAAGGAGCTCTGTTTTTGCCATGTTAAGTTTCAGTCGGCGGATGGCCATCCAGGATGATATTCCAGAGAGGCATTCAGAAACTTTGGTCTGTATAGCAGGTGTAAGGTCAGGGGTTGAAAGGTAAATTTGTGTGTCGTCAGCATAGAGGTGATATTTAAACCCAAAAGATGTGATTAGGTCACCTAGAGAGAGTGTGTAGAGAGAAAAGAGAAGGGGTCCCAGGACAGAGCCCTGGGGTACCCCCACAGAGAGATCAATAGAGGAGGAGGAGGTGTTAGCAAAAGAGACACTGAAGGTACGATGGGAGAGGTAAGAGGAGATCCAGGATAAAACTTTGTTCCGAAAACCAAGAGTATGGAGAATGTGAAGGAGAAGAGGGTGGTCCACAGTGTCGAATGCTGCAGAGAGGTCGAGTAATATGAGCAGAGTGTAATGACCTCTGTCTTTGGCAGCGTGGAGGTCGTCAGTTATTTTAGTGAGGGCTGTTTCAGTAGAGTGAGCAGTGCGGAAGCCAGATTGTAGAGGGTCTAGTACAGAATAGGTGTTGAGAAAGTGTAGCAATCGAGAGAATACAAGACGTTCAAGGAGTTTGGAGGCAAAAGGCAGGAGGGAGACAGGTCGATAGTTAGAAGGACAGGTAGGGTCAAGCTTGCTGTTTTTGAGTAATGGTATAACGGTTGCATGCTTGAAGGATGAAGGAAAGGTACCAGAGTAGAGGGAAGAGTTAAAGATCTGTGTGAGCATAGGGATTATAGAAGGAGCAAGAGGTTTTAGGAGATGGGAGGGAATGGGATCAAGAGGGCAAGTGGTAGAGGGAGAAGAGGAGATCAGCAGTGATACATCCTCCTCCGAGATAGCAGAAAAAGAGTCAAGAAAGACAGAAGGAGAGTTGGGAAGCATTGTGGGATGGGAGGAGGCAACAGATGGGATGTTCTGCCGTATGGACTCCACCTTTTCCTTAAAAAAGTCAGCAAAGTCCTGAGGTGAGATGGAGGAAGAAGAGGAGGCAGCTGAGGGTGGTCTGAGTAGAGAGTCAAAGACAGAAAAGAGACGGCGTGGGTTAGACTTGTGTGTGTTGATTAGTGATGAAAAGTAGGTTTGTTTAGCCTGAAAGAGGGCAGAGTTGAAACAGGATAGCATAAATTTGTAGTGAATGAAGTCTGCGAGCGTATGAGATTTCCTCCAGAGGCGTTCAGAGGAACGAGTGGAGGAACGCAGCATGCGTGTGTGGGAGTTTAGCCAGGGTCTGGGGTTAGAAGGGCGAGGACGGCAGAGAGAAAGTGGGGCATGAAGATCAAGAGAGGAAGATAAGGCAGAGTTGTAGTTCCTGACCAGGTTGTCAGGGTCTGAAGCAGAACTGAGAGAGGAGAGGGAGGAGCGTAAAGTGGAATCAAGAGCTGGTAGGTTAATAGAGCGCAGGTTTCTGCAAAACGAGGGCGAGATGGAGATGGAGATGGAGAGAAGCGAGAGAGAGAAAATGAGATGAGGTGATGGTCGGAGAGAGGAAAAGGGGAAATGGAGAAGTCGGAGAGAGAGAAGTTTTTAGTGAAAACCAGGTCTAAGTAGTGGCCATCCTTGTGGGTGCTGGCTGCAGTCCACTGTTGAAGGCCAAAAGAAGCGGTTAGAGAAAGAAAGCGGGAAGCCCAAGGGAGAGAGGGGTCATCAATGTGGCAGTTGAAGTCCCCAAGGAGAAGAACAGGGGAGTCTGAGGAGAGAAAGAAAGAGAGCCAGGATTCAAAGTGAGAGAGAAAGGCAGAAGGGGGATGAGTAGAGGAAGGTGGGCGATAGATGACCGCCACATGGACCGGGAGAGGAGAGAAGATCTGGACTGTGTGAGCCTCGAAGGAGGGAAAAGCAAGAGAGGGGGGAATAGAAACTGTTCTGTAATGGCAGAGAGAGGAGAGCAGGAGCCCCACGCCTCCACCCCTGCCACCAGGGCGTGGAGTGTGGGAGAAGGAAAGGCCACCATAGGAGAGGGCAGCTTCCAGAGCAGAGTCAGACTGAGTGAGCCAGGTCTCAGTTATAGCAAAGAGAAGCAGGGAGTGAGAGAGAAAGAAGTCATGCACAGAGAGGAACTTGTTAGAGAGGGAGCGAGCATTCCAAAGGGCACAGGAGAAAGGGAGAGAGGAGGGAGGGTGGCAGGGGATGGGTATGAGGTTAGAGGGGTTGACACCAGAAGGAGTAGAAGTTGCATGTGGAAGGCGAGGACGAGAGCAAGTAGAAATAAGGCAGGGACCAGGATTGGGAGAGATATCCCCAGAAGCAAGGAGGAGAAGCATGGACAGAAAGAGAATGTGAGAGGATGATTTGTAGGGGTGTGTTTTAGTGCAGGCGGCATAACTGTGTGGTGACAGAGGGCGCAGGTAAGAGAGGAGTTCATGTGAACTGAGAAGTGGTGAAGTAAGGAGAGATGGTGAAATATGAATAGAGTTAGAGACATGATGAGGCTGGTGGAAGGAAGTGCATAATTTGAGAATAAGTGAGGTTACAGTAAATATAAAAAGTAAAGGTGGCATCACAGCAATAGTAATGTGTTGAGATGTGCAGTGTGGGATGATAACCTCCTTTCCAGCGTAGTTCAAATGCAGGAATCAGAAGCAGTAGATTGTGTTCATTTTTTACACTTCTTTTTTGAACTTCCTTTTTTAAACTTGCATACTACTTGAAAGATTTCTACTTAAAAGCATTTCTGCTTAAGAGCAAAGGCTGCAAGCAGCAATGGCTGTTGTGAGTTTATCTGCCTCCTGCAACAAAACCGTGAGTGCTAATCTCCATACCTGACTATATATATATAGTCAGGTATGGAGATTAGCACTCACGGTTTTGTTGCAGGAGGCAGATGCTTGTCCCATAGAGAGTATGTAGACATATGGAGACCAGGGGATCCTGATAGCCAAAAAGAGACAGCACGCTGCAGGTATGGTATCAAAAAAGTGTATTCAGTAACACAAGGCCGCCAACGTTTCGGTCCTCCCAACGGGACCTTCCTCAGGGCAGTGCAACTACAGACTAACACAAGCACCCATATATCACTGTACTTTTTATCACTGTACCTTTTTATCACTGTACTCCCCCGCAGACTTAGCATATGGCACATGGAAGCCCTGAAGCTTGCTGAATTATTACAAACATGGTATTGTCAATATGTTGATGGAAATTTACAATGGATTACTTTCAGATACTGAATGCGTGTAGGACGGAGAGAAGTCTGCTTTCTATTTACTCTTTCCTTGTTCAAGTAGCCAACAAAATTATATATATATATATATATATATATATATATATATATATTATATATATATATACACACATATACATACAGTATATATATATGCAGTGCTCGACAAACCCGGTCGCCCACTCGCCAGGTGCGAACGGAAATTGGCCCGTGGCCAGCTACTTTTCCCCCCTGCTCTGCGCAAATTTTAAAAAAATTAAAAAAAAAAAATAACAAAAAAAATATCCTCCTGGCTGATTGGCCAATTGGTCGTGACGCGGAATGGAGCCCTTCTCTGCAGGGGTAATGGCTTCTCCTCGCGCGCGCGGTCCGTCTCCGTCTCCTGCCCGCGCTTCCCTCCTCATCCCCTCCAGTCTCCGCTCCTGTCGGGCAAGAGATGACAGCAGGGGATTTCTCCCCCCATCTCCCCCCCCCCCCCCCTGCCCCGCTTGCCCTCCGGTTCTGCTCCTGTCCCTGTGGCTGCTCGCGCGGGGCAGGAGATGACAGTGGGCGATGTTCCCCCGTCCCGGTTGCCCTACGGTCCCCGCTTTCCCCCAGTGCCAGTGGCTGCTCCCGATGCCAGCAGGGGTGTTCCCCTCGGTCCCCGTGGCTGTCTCCGCTTCCCCACCCCCCCACAAATTTAAAAAAATAAATAAATAACAAAACAAAATATTTTCCTGGCTGATTGGCCGTGACGCGGTCGTGACGCGGAATGGAGCCCTTCTCTGCAGGGGTAAGTAATGGCTGCTCCTCGCGTGCGCGGTCCCTGTCTCCTGCTCGCGCTTCCCTTCTCATCCCCTCAGTCTCCGCTCCTGTCCCCGTGGCTGCTCGCGCGGGGCAGGAGATGACGGCAGGGGATTTCCCCCCCACCCACTCCCCGGTCCCGCTTGCCCTCCGGTTCCACTCCTGTCCCCGTGGCTGCTCGCGTGGGGCAGGAGATGACAGCGGGGAATGTTCCCCCCCCCAAACCTGCTTCCCCTTTGGTCTCCGCTCCTGTCCCCGTGGCTGCTCGCGCGGGGCAGGGGATTTCCCCCCCCTGTCCCGCTTGCCCTCCGGTTCCACAGAGTGTGTGTGTATGAGAGTGTGTGTGTATGTATGAGAGAGAGTGGTGTGTGTGTGTGTGTGTGTATGTATGAGAGAGAGTGGTGTGTGTGTGTGTGTGTGTGTGTGTGTGTGTGTGTGTGTGTGTGTGTGTGTGTGTGTGTGTGTGTGTAAGAGAGAGAACGTGTAGGACACCAAAGGTACCCCCCACCCCACCCAGTCAGTCATCCCCCCACCCCACCCAGTCATCACCCCACCCAGTCAGTCATCCCCCCACCCAGTCAGTCATCCCCCCACCCCACTCAGTCAGTCATCCCCCCATCCCACCCAGTCAGTCATCCCCCCATCCCACCCAGTCATCCCCCCATCCCACCCAGTCAGTCATCCCCCCACCCCACCCAGTCAGTCATACTCCCCCCCACCCAGTCAGTCATACTCCCCCCCACCCAGTCAGTCATACCCCCCCAGTCAGTCATACCCCCCCACCCAGTAAGTCATACCCCCCCCCACCCAGTCAGTCATACCCCCTCAGTCAGTCATACTCCCCACCCAGTCAGTCATACCCCCCCACCCAGTCAGTCATACCCCCCCAACCAGTCAGTCATACCCCCCCAACCAGTCAGTCATACTCCCCCCCACCCAGTCAGTCATACTCCCCCCCACCCAGTCAGTCATACCCCCCCAGTCAGTCATACCCCCCCACCCAGTCAGTCATACCCCCCCACCCAGTCAGTCATACCCCCCCAACCAGTCAGTCATACCCCCCCAACCAGTCAGTCATAACCCCCCCCACCCAGTCAGTCATACCCCCTCAGTCAGTCATACCCCCCACCCAGTCAGTCATACCCCCCACCCAGTCAGTCATACCCCCCCACCCAGTCAGTCATACCCCCCCACCCAGTCAGTCATAACCCCCCCACCCAGTCAGTCATACCCCCCACCCAGTCATACCCCCCCACCCAGTCAATCATACCCCCCCCCACCAAGTCAAACATACCCCCCCACCCAGTCAGTCATAACCCCCCCCACCCAGTCAGTCATAACCCCCCCCACCCAGTCAGTCATACCCCCACCCAGTCATACCCCCCCACCCAGTCAATCATACCCCCCCCCCACCAAGTCAAACATACCCCCCCACCCAGTCAGTCATAACCCCCCCCACCCAGTCAGTCATAACCCCCCCACCCAGTCAGTCATAACCCCCCCACCCAGTCATACCCCCCCACCCAGTCAGTCATCCCACCCCCCTGCCCAGTCACCCCACCCAGTCAGACAGTCAGTAATCCCCACCCAGTCAGTCAGTAATCCCCACCCAATCACCCACCCAGTCACCCCACCCAATCACCCACCCAGTCACCCCACCCAATCACCCACCCAGTCACCCCACCCAATCACCCACCCAGTCACCCCATCACCCCACCCAGTCACCCCATCACCCCACCCAGTCACCCCATCACCCCACCCAGTCTCCCATCACCCCACCCAGTCACCCCATCCCCCCACAGTCACCCTCTCTCCGTCTCTCACCCTCTCTCTCTCCCTCTGTCTCTCCCTCTCTCTCTCCCTCTCACCCTCTCTCTCACCCTCTCTCCGTCTCTCTCTCACCCTCTCTCGGTCTCTCTCTCACCCTCTCTCCGTCCTCTCTCACCCTCTCTCCGTCTCTCTCTCACCCTCTCTCCGTCTCTCTCTCACCCTCTCTCCGTCTCTCTCTCACCCTCTCTCCGTCTCTCTCTCACCCTCTCTCCGTCTCTCTCTCACCCTCTCTCCGTCTCTCTCTCACCCTCTCTCCGTCTCTCTCTCACCCTCTCTCTCTCTCTCTGTCTCACCCTCTCTCTGTCTCACCCTCTCTCTGTCTCACCCTCTCTCTGTCTCACCCTCTCTCTGTCTCACCCTCTTTCTGTCTCAAAATCTGGATCTGGATATTTTATTTACCCTGTATATCTTAACTGCCCTATACTACACCGAAATAACCTATACTGCTTTCTTCCAGATCTGACTCAAGCTTCACACAGAAGACATTGGAATCCCCCGTAACCCAGAAGACAGGTAGGGAACACATCCCCTCCAATGTATAACATTGTGGGAATGAGGTACCTGGACATTGAGGGTCTGCGGATCAGGTAAGATCCCAGGTGGGATTGCTGCTTTAAACATTCTGAAGCGGGGGCATCCAGGCACTAGTTAAGGGGTGCAGGAAACTAGTCATTCACATCTGGCTTTTTTTTCTAGATTCGACATTTATACACACACATACACACACACAAAACAAGGACTAATTGTAGTATAATGTAATACAATAAATAAACTTATGTCAAAAACGAATGTTCTTACTAGAAATGTATTAAATTTATTTCATTTATGGTTTTTTTTAAATGCGGGGCTGGGGGCGGGATTAGAGGCGGGGTTGGGGGCGGGACTAGAGGCGGGACTAGGTGGCGAGTAGATTTTTTGGTTCGGCGAGTAGATTTTTGGGTGATTTGTCAAGCACTGTATATATGTATACTGTATGTATATGTGTGTATATATATATATATATATATATATATATATATATATATATATAATTTTGTTGGCTACTTGAACAAGGAAAGAGTAAATAGAAAGCAGACTTCTCTCCGTCCTACACGCATTCAGTATCTGAAAGTAATCCATTGTAAATTTCCATCAACATATTGACAATACCATGTTTGTAATAATTCAGCAAGCTTCAGGGCTTCCATGTGCCATATGCTAAGTCTGCGGGGGAGTACAGTGATAAAAAGGTCTCTCACAGTAAGTACCTGCCATCTGCTCAGAGACAGAGTGGATGACAGTGTAATGGTGACTACACCCGTCAGCCACACACCAGTAGCAGTAAAATGTTAGCGAAATCATGATTTATTATTTTACAAGTCATTTGGTCAACAACCATTATTGAAAGAAAACATTTCATTTCTGTAAAGACCTTATCTAGTGAGACAAGAAGAACAAAACAGGTAGAAAATGATTATTGATTTCCCTTTTCATAGGGAACCTTTTTACAATGTAATGCCCCTTTTACCATTGAATTTCTCAGAAACCACGTAGATAAACAAACAGTATAGAGCTCTCCAGGACCCAATGGATCCAGGTCTTACAGATCTCACGCACATGGTGGATATGAAATGATTTGCTCTGTCCAGTCCCTGTGCTATAATACTTCAGTACTTTCCCCCTTAGTAACGTGCACTAAATAAAATCGTATGGCATTCTGTAATTCTAATTTATTCTAAGTATTCACATTACAAAAGTTAAAACTTTTTAATATATCGGAAGTTTTGGAAATGTGGCATTGTTTCATACAGTATACTACACTCAGATGTGTGTGGGGTTTGTTCAAAAGTAAAAGATAACTATTGTAAATTAATTGCCATTGAGAACTTGTCACCATGTTTAATATAGATGTTATAATATTTATCTTTGAAGCATTGCCTGCGCAAGCAGCTTTGGGTAGGGAACATTACATGGATTTCTTCAAATTCTGTAGCTCAGAATTCCCTTAGTAGCTCATTGTTACACAGAGCTAACTAGGGTTTGCCAACCAACTTCTCCCACTGATCTCGAAGATCAGTGTATAAATTATAACGCTCCTCTACTTTCACACACTGAATGTTTTTTTTTTTGCAGCTGCAATCTTTAATGAGCTTCTATGATATATATCTGCCTACTGTTAGTTATTACTCTATTTATTTTACTATCTAAGTATTTATTTTACAATTTGTTAACATTTTATTGATTTGTATTTTAAATGCTATTGATTTATTATTCTTAAGTCATCGGATACTTTTATATTTTGCAGACATATCCATTGTAAAGTAAAATTTGTGGTAACAGTTTGCTAAGGAATTACTGTAATTATATTTAAGAGATCTTATCACTGCAAATTTTAAACTGCAAAGGCATATTTTCTTCTGCTTCGCATGAGCTTCTGACTACCCGCTGAGAATAGAGCATGTATTGTACATCCTTTGATATTTATTGTGTTGTCGTTCAGAGGTATTGTAGATTTTGGTTCTTATTTCAAAGATAATACAACACGTGCAGAAAGTACTGTAGATTCAGTATGGTGTTGTGTGGCTGAGTGTTTCACTGCAATTTAACCTCAGCGTATCTTGCTGATTGGGAATTTACAGTTTAAGAGGTTTACTCAATAACATCCCGTGAATCGGAGCTTTCTGCTTCAGGGCTTTTTAAGTCAGTCCCTAAGGGTATCCCAGGAGATGAAAACAACAGCTATATAATAATGTTACATTTCTATACTGTATCCGGAGTAAATATGGCTCTGTAGTTATAGGGGTTTATGTATAATAGTTAAAAAGAGCCAGTTGTACACTGTGGCATGGAAAAGGAAAAATGTGGAGATATAATGTGACTCAGTAAAGGTTTTGGTCATCGGAAGCATCAGGACAGTATTCTCTTATTGGGAAATCTATTTCATTCTATGTGTAGAGTTTAAATGCAATACTTATATGCGAAGTTTAAATGTATCTCACAGCTCATTTGCATTCACATTTGTCTAACATCAAGATTTTCCATTAGTTTAACTCATAAACAAAAAAGCAGAACATGAAGCTGCTATACAGTAGATTTTAAAATTAGATTGCTGTACTTAAAAAAATATCCAGCACTTTTCTTAAAAATTGTTCATTTTTTTTACATTTCTTCTTAAAACTCTTATTGCAAAACACGGAATCATTAGGCAACAAGACAATTATTTTCATTGGGGGAAATGGCAGCCACGGTATATTCCAATAATATAAAAAAGCAGATATATCTGCAGTGCTATATACTGTAATGGAAGAGAGGGGCATGATAGTGACAGGAAAAATGTATCCATCAAACGAAAGTGTACGGTATATCTTGCATACTGTATGTTGATACATTGTACCTGTGGCTGCTTTTGTAAAATAACTAAAAATCAATTCGGATCACGTCAAAATGTTACATAAAATATTGTGCTGCTAAAATGTTTGTAGAAAAGGGGAGCTCGTGTCTTTCCACCAGGGAAAACACTTTGTTGCCTGAATTTACATTATCGGCCAATGAAAAGCTTGTATTTTCTGCCTTTTATTTTGTTTTCATATATTAAGCACTGAAATGCTACACGCCTGTTCTTGAGATACAGCACGGCCCCGCTTCTCGGCGCTCCGCTTTTTGTCGATCCGCTGATACGGCGGCACCGAGAAGGTGACTGCCCTGTTGAATTATGAAACGCGCATGCACAGAACGGGCGGGTGCGCCCGGCACGCATGCGCAGACCGCAGGTTGCGCGTGCATCGTATAGATTGCATGTGCGCAGAACTGCGAAAATGCCGGTTTGTGCATGCGCAGCACTGATCCGGTGATTTTCACTATACGGCGTGCCTCTGGAACGGAACCCGCCGTATACCCGGGGCCCTGCTGTATCTGTAACTGCAGTGAAGTATTTGAAAGGTCTAAAAAGTGAATGTTATTGTGACTACAATTTTGTCAAATATATCTATATGTCCTAGGCATGTGTCAGTTAATTAAAGGAATCCATTTTTTTTCTATTTTAACTTTCTCTCTTTTCTTTAAAACAGATGGGCCCTATGAGCTAACAGTGAATTCAGATAAAGGCTTTAAAGTTGGGGAGGTGTTCACAGTTGACTTAGGAGAACCTGTTCAATTTGATTGCTCAGCAGACTCAAATCCTCCAAATACATTCGCATGGATTCAACGGGCTAATAATACGACACAGGTCATCAATTATGGCCCATACTTTAAAGTTCTCTCTGACAACGTTGGTCGAAAGACAATGGATTATATGTGCCGGGCATACAACAACGTAACTGGAAACCGAGATGAAACCCAATTTACTGTCATAATTACATCTATAGGTAAGAAACTAATACCCAACATGCATGCAGCCAAATGATTTCAGTTTTGACGTACGCAATATTTAATTGAAAATGTATGGCAACTTGTAGTGTATAATCATTTTCATAAGTTGCCAAATGAGATCATAAATGAACTGCACATAAAATTGCTGCAATGTAAAATAGATAATAAATATACTGCACAGAGCGGCTTGTTCAGTAACCTGCAATGGTGACGGATCAGCGCTAACGCAGTTTAATGAATGAGCCCCAAAGAGTTGCAATGTGAAATAAATCCTAAATACCGTTTATTGCACATATAAAGTTACAGTGCAATATAGATCCAAAATGCACTGCACATACTTAGCTGCAATGTGAAATTGAATATAAATAATTGACTCTGAGGTTGAATTAAATGAAATTACAAAACTAAAGAAGGAAAAAAGCAAGAGGACAGAAAGTAAAGTGATAGAGCTGAGAGATTATATATAACAAAAAAGAAGCGCATGCCCCATAGTGTAATATAGTCTATTACAATAGCTAGGTTGGAGTAACGTTAAATATGCACGCTCACAAACAAATGTACAGTAGTAAAATCGCAGTGTATCAAAAACCTGAACTGCGATTTTACTACATTTGTTTGTGAGTGTGCATTTTTAAGGTTACTCCAACCTAGCTTTTGTAATAAACTGTATTACACTATGGGGCATGCGCTTCTGTTTTTTGTTTTTTTTAGATCTATTTGGAATATGGTTAATTCCCCAGAAGCAGTTCAGACCCCAAAGACTTTATCTGGGCCATCTACCCTATATTCTTTTTTTACACTTCTGGCATTTTTTCTATGTTATCTATTTGTATTAATTTGGTTAATTGTGTATTGATTATATTTTAGCGCTGAATATTTATTATTTGTCTTTTTATTTATATATATATATATATATATATACCGCATATATACAGTATATATACATATTTGGATGGATAGATATCCTGCACTCCAGTGGTGGAATAGTAATAGCTGGTGCTAAGGTCATGAAAATACACACATACAATACCTAAAAGGTAAAGAGACAAAAGCACTCAGCAGTTCAGTAATGAAAAAATGTATTAAAGTACACAAATACTTGCACAAAAAGTCCAATGTTTCAATCCCAGAGAGAGATCTTTATCAAGGGGGGTGCATACATACATATACATACATATATACATAATCAAAAACAGATAGTCGATACCGTTCTGTGGCTAACAAAATGCTTTTACTTGAAGCTCGCACAAATAAAAGCATTTCGATTTTGATTTATAAATTATGTTAAAATTAAAGATTTTGACTACAATTATTGTCAAGCATAAAGAGCATACAGACTGCCATAATTTGAATAGAGGCTAGCAGGCACTGATGAGCTATGAAAGTGGCCTGTAAATGTGTGGGTCGACATAACCCATACAGTATATAAGGCCAATGCCTAACTAGCAGCGGTAGGACATTGTTACGCCGGTGCTGCCCGCAGACCAGACTCGTCCCTTATACTGAGGTGGGGACGTATATGTGCACGCACCCGCAGCAGAAGGAGCGTGTCCGGAGTGTGGTGTTTTGGCGTTGCCAGGCCAGGGGTGAACAGGTGTAGCAATACTTGCCAGTACCAGTACTGAAGAAGTGAAGTGTTTGCCGTTAGCCAAAAGTCGGGGAGAGAGAGATCCGGAAGGTCGAGGTCCAAGCTGAGGTCGAGGGATGGAAGAAGCTGCAGGGTCAAGAGGGAGCCGGGATCCAGAGCCAGGTAAGTTCGTCCACCAAGCCCGTCGTAACCTGAATGCACAAAGACAAAGGGAGAGCCAGAATAGACGTCTGTAGCAGAGACTATGTCGAGCGATGTGAGAGAGGCAGAACAGGCATTAAGTACTGTGGCTGACCAATGGTTAACGGAGGCAGGCCTGGAGGAGCCCTAGGAGCAGTCCAGGATTGGTTTCCATAATAGGCTGCCAGGTGATAAGGTTTAGGGTTAACTAGTAACCAGCGTGTGGGAGGGAGGTGTAGCTTCACTGCAAGAGCAGTGAATAAATTAGCTGGTGCTGGAATGTGTTCCGTAACAGCAGGGGATGCGCGCGCAGAAGCAACGGCAGGCAGCCGAGCACCAGCCCTGCGCTAGGCAGCAGCAGCCCAACGGGGAGGACGGGGAAGTCCCCTCAGCAGGGAGGCCGGGCGAGGAGGGAGCCGCACAGCCGCGGGAGTGGACAGAGGTGAGGGAAGGTCAAGCTGCGACCGACGTGACCCCCGAGTCCTCACAGACATGAAGGGATCCACAGCCAACATATGTTGGAGGGTAGATCTAGGAGTGCATATCATATTAGACAAAGATACTGGTGACTATGCACTCATTGCTCTAGTGTACTGTAGGCAAAACCAAGTATTTGCATAAGCAAACTCATCCTGGTAGTACATCTTCTGCAGCTACATCCACACGCCAAGCTTGGCCTGAACATGGTGTGAGTACTGAAATGACGATGAAAAAAACATTTAAACCCAGAATCCGCAGTGGAAAAGAAATAATATCAATATGCACCCGTAAGGTTCTCTCTACCCAGAAATCTACCAAGCGCTTAATTTCCGCTGCCCAACAAAAGCTCAGGTGGCAAGAGTGGTAGCAATGATGACTTTATAATTCTTGGAATTTGAACCTCAGAGTTAGAGGAAGAAGAGCAGAAGGATGTTATTCCTATTCCTGTTAGTATAAGTAGTAGTGGCCGTACTACTACTACATCTACTACTAAACCTGGTGGCATTCCACTCATGACAAAGCGGGCTTCTGACACTGCAAATCAAGGTTGGCACCCCCAGTCAAGCGGCATAATGTATTTGTATGCCAGGCAGAAAAACAAACTCTTCTGTTGTTTGGAACATATTATATTCAATCCAGACAACAAGTGCATGGCTATATGCAGCGTATGCAAGCATATATGCAAAGTCCGCAGAGATAGGAAATGTAATCACCTTGGTACTTCTACAATGCTATGCCACATGCAGAGATGTTATCCTCTCGGTAACTTGTTATCCTCTTGGGACTGCCCATTGGGGATCTCACTCTTATTCAACATCTCTATCAGAATCATATGTAGTTCCCCCACCTGTGCATCGCTGGCTTCACCAAGAAGTCTACTGGTGTCAATATCTTGGCGATACTGCAGAAATATATTGAGAAAGGACTGACCCCCCTTGAATTCAGGTTTTAGCTTTGTAATCAGGTGGCATTCCACTTTCTGTATGTTAATGCAGCTTCTGAAGCAGAAACAAGCAATATCAAGCTACACGATATCTCATGAGTTAGGGAAAAGGGAAATGACTTTCCCTACTCCGTCACAGTGGAAACTCATGACACGTGTGTGTGAAGCATTACAACAGGCAAAATCTCCTAACACCAGCCCCTTTCGAGTGCCAGATATGCCTCATATTTTTGTCTTTTTCATATCTGTCAGTCTTCAAATCTTCAGTTTAAGTTAATTCTTCAACGTAGTAGAAAAGGATTGGAAAAAGGATCGCTTGAGTCCAAAAAAGCACCATCAGCTCACCAAATGGGGGGCTAAAAAGTTTATTAAGACTACATAAAAATGAAAAAAGGACAAACAAAAAAACTAATACATACAACCTCCTACGCGTTTCAGGCTCCTTAGAGCCCTTTCTCAAGGGGGATAATGGGGACTGTGAGTTAATCTCCTATATATAGCCCCTCCTGTACAATTAACAGGCAGCTGGAATGGATTAACATTGCATAGATTGACAAACTTTAACACCGTGTCTATCTAATGATGGAATACATTACTACTAGCCGTACAAAATCTCACTTGGAAAGACAGTTTTAGATGGGTCACCATGGATGTCACGTCACTTTATACTATAATTGAGCACCAACACGGCCTACGTGCCATTTACCACTATCTTGATTTATCCTCACTTTCAATAGCACAAACCACGTTTATCAATGATTCCATTTTATTTCTATTAACGCACAATTATTTTCTTTTTGATTCACAGTTTTTTCTTCAAAAACAGGGCACGGCGATGGGGACCTCCTTTGCACCCTCATACGCCAATCTCTTCATGGGTTTATGGGAATCTATTCACATTTTTGGTAGCACAAACACTTTTCGTTCAAATATAATTTTCTACAGAAGATTTATAGACGACCTGATTTTCATTTGGGATGGTAATTTAGATACATTACACTCTTTTATTCACAATTTAAACACTAATGATCTTAATATAAAATTCACATACCACATAGATTCTAAGTCAATCAACTATTTGGACGTGACACTCCATGGTGACTCTAATACTGGTATTAGTACAGATATTTTCTCTAAACCACACTCCAAAAATTCTTACCTCCATGCCAAAAGCTGCCACCCAAAATCACTAATACGTGGGATTCCAAAAGGGCAGTTTCTGAGGCATAAACGATTATGTTCTGAAGACAAGACATTTCAAATACACTCTGAAATACTTACCAAAAAATTTATGGACAGAGGCTATTCTGACACCGACATACATCAGGCCTATTTACATGCAGATGCTATAGACCGGGCCTCGTTGGTGAAACATAGCAAACAGACCAAACAAACAACAAAGAGGTTTGGGGAATGTCCTTTATTCATTACTAAACACAGCAGACACACTTCACAGATAAGAGATATTGTGTCCAAACATTGGAACATTCTAAAACTTGATTCAGACCTAGATGACATTACTATAAAAGGTCCTAAATTTGCCTTTAAGAAAGCCAATACCCTAGCTACTCATATATCTAGGAGTACATTTCAATTACAAAAACCCTCCATTTCAAACATACCTAAGGGCTTCTTTAAATGCGGGTTTTGTAGACCATGTCAATTTGCATCATCCATCAAGAGGATAACTACTATATACCCCAAAACAAGATATAGGATTAAAACCTATATTAACTGCCACACCACCCATGTGATCTATGTCATCACCTGCGGGTGCCATTTGAAATATGTTGGGAGGACCATTAGGCCCTTACATGTGAGAATCGCAGAACATATTAGATTAATTCGGAAAAAAGATATTACCCATCCAGTATCTAACCATTTTTCGACATGCCCTCAGGGTGGATTGAAAAACTTCAGATTTTATGGTATAGAGCACATCCCCATAGACACGAGAGGGGGTGACAGGCTTAACCGTCTGAATAAGACAGAAATGAAATGGATCTTTTGTCTGGATACTCTACAACCCCATGGTCTGAATACAGACTGGGAGTTGCAGCATTTTCTTAACGATTAATTTCCTTCAGGATTTACGTTGTCTCCTTCCCATTTCCCCCCTCCCCCCCCCCCTTTTTCGCCCTCCCCCCCTTCTTTTTCTCCCCCCCTCCCCTTTCCCCCTCCCCCTCCTCACCCTCTTTCCCTCCCCCTCCCCTTTCCTTCTTCTTCCCCCCCCCCTTTCCTTCTTCCCCCCCCCCTTCCTTCTTTCCCCCTCCCCTTCCCCCTCTTTTTCTTGGTTTCTTTCCTTTCCCCTTTCCCCCTTTCCCCCCCCCCCTCTCTCCCCCCCCCCCTCTCTTCCCCCCCCTCCCCCTTCCTTGTTCCATTATCTCATACTGTTGGCATCACAGTTATACCCATTAATTCTGATTTTTATATGTACACAGCAATTGCATTGTATGCTCTCTTTGATTACTATAGTACATGAACTTCTAGATATAACCTACTGTTCCACTATGTTATCCATGAACCTCTATATATTATAGAGTAGTGTCATCCAGTTTTGCCATTTAATATGAATAATATTTTTATTCTATACAAGGATTCATGCTTACCAATGTAACTAATTTGTTTTTAACCATTTATTAACGCGATAAGGCTTGCCCTGTTCTTTATCATCTCCTCTACATGATTTCATATTGTTTATGTTGCTAGTGGAGGGCAGGTGAATCGCTGTATATATGTTTTTAACTCACTCAATGTGTTAGTGGATATTTCTGTGTTCATCACACACCGGCTCTTCACCTTGGTGACGAGGGAGTGACAGGTGTAGATGATTGAACACGCTATATCATGTGCGGTCTGTGAGCTGCTATTCACTTTTTGACAAAGGCCAATTGGCTGAAACGCGTCAAAATGTGCTAGCTCTACATTGGGAGCAATAAAGTTTTTTTTTTTTTTTTCACAGTCAGCTGACCAGCCTTCCATTTGTTCTGACGGCGGTGCATCGCGTGTTTCCTCCTTGTGAGGCGTCTTCTCCTTAGTGAAGTGACAAAAGACAAATGCACAACATTGTTTAACAATCAAGATAATCAAAAAACCAAATTCATATGATCATTCAAAAAAGTTAAAAAATAAGAAGTGTAATGCATATATCATAGATTCACCACATATTTAATTCCAATAGAATAGTGGTAGAGACTATAAAGGGACATAACATACTCAATGAAAAAAGGCAGAATAGGATAAAATGATAGCAAGGGATAATCATATTAGACACATAACATCAGTATAAAGTGGCCACTTAGTCCATTGTTGTCACATTATTATAAAGAGACATCATTGCAATGAAAACAAAATGACATAGTAATGTTGCTAACAAAAAGGATATTAGAAGATAAAACCACATGTTAACATAATTCAACAGATTGGGATCTATAAATAATCATATATCTAAATTTTGATTTCTACGTATAGATGTTTTAAAGAAAATACTTAAGATCCCATTCAGTGTTCAACCCTTTTGGAATTAGTGTATCAAGTGTAAAAATCCAGTGGGCCTCCCTGCGGTAAAGTGTTGTAATTCTATCTCCGCCTCTATAATGTACAGGGCTATAATGTACAGGCTCAATGACCATACATCTAAAGTTGTTGAGAGACCCATCCTGGCATACACTAAAATGTTTTGATACAGGGTGTATCTGATCTTTTTTAAGGATTAGTCGCATACAGTATGTTCCAGGATTCTAAGTTTAAACATACGTGTCGTTAGACCTATATATTTCTTGTGACAGCCGCAGATCAGCATGTAGATCACATATTCTGTTCTGCAGTTTATGAACATAGAAATATTGTAAGATCTAGAATTGTCAATGTTTGTGAAAACTGCAGATTTGGAAACATATTTGCAAATTTTGCAGCGCCCACATGCAAAACATCCCACTAATCTAGGGGAAAATAATTTTTTAGTGATTGATCTATTTTTCTTGATAACACTTGGAGCTACTATATTTCCTATAGTTTGTGATCTTTGAAAGACAAATCTAGGTCTTGTAGTAGTGATGCTTCTAAGTAGGGGATCAATGGTTAATATAGCCCAGTGTTGATTTACAATGTTTCTAATTGCTTCTGCTTGTCTACTAAATTTCGTGATGAAGTATGGGGTATCAATGTTAGTACTAGTTGTCTCTTTTGAAATATTACTGCCAGAATATCTCCTGCTAGTCTGTTCTATTGATCTGCATATCATCCCTTCTCTATTCTGTTGGAGGGCATTTTGATGTGCTTCTTGTAAAGTAGTTTTATTATATCCTCTAGCAAGGAAACGGTTGGTTAGCTCAATTGATCTTTTATGAAAATCTTCTAAATTGGAGCAATTCCTCCTTAAACGTATGAATTGCCCATAGGGTATCCCCTTAATAAGGCTATGGCTATGTGCACTGCCCGCATGTAATAATGTATTTCTAGCATTATCCTTGCGGAAGATGTCAGTATGAACCCGTTGATCCAAACCTACGTACAGTTTCAAATCAAGATAGTGTATGAAAGTGGAGTGATGTAAAGTGTAAAGTGTAAATTGAGAGTATTAATATTAATGTAGTTAATGAACAGATTCAGTTCATCTACCGTACCACTCCAGATGATCAATAGATCATCAATGAAGTGACGGTAGAAGTGTATGTATAAACTTAGAATCCTGGAACATATGCGACTAATCCTTAAAAAAGATCAGATACACCCTGTATCAAAACATTTTAGTGTATGCCAGGATGGGTCTCTCAACAACTTTAGATGTATGTCCATTGAGCAGGTCCCTGTACATTATAGAGGCGGAGATAGAATTACTACACTTTACCGCAGGGAGGCCCACTGAATTTTTACACTTGATACACTAATTCCAAAAGGGTTGAACACTGAATGGGATCTTAAGTATTTTCTTTAAAACATCTATACGTAGAAATCAAAATTTAGATATATGATTATTTATAGATCCCAATCTGTTGAATTATGTTAACATGTGGTTTTATCTTCTAATATCCTTTTTGTTAGCAACATTACTATGTCATTTTGTTTTCATTGCAATGATGTCTCTTTATAATAATGTGACAACAATGGACTAAGTGGCCACTTTATACTGATGTTATGTGTCTAATATGATTATCCCTTGCTATCATTTTATCCTATTCTGCCTTTTTTCATTGAGTATGTAATGTCCCTTTATAGTCTCTACCACTATTCTATTGGAATTAAATATGTGGTGAATCTATGATATATGCATTACACTTTTTATTTTTTAACTTTTTTGAATGATCATATGAATTTGATTTTTTGATTATCTTGATTGTTAAACAATGTTGTGCATTTGTCTTTTGTCACTTCACTAAGACCATGTATTCCATCATTAGGTAGACACGGTGTTAAAGTTTGTCAATCTATGCAATGTTAATCCATTCCAGCTGCGTGTTAATTGTACAGGAGGGGCTATATATAGGAGATTAACTCACAGTCCCCATTATCCCCCTTGAGAAAGGGCTCTAAGGAGCCTGAAACACGTAGGAGGTTGTATGTATTAGTTTTTTTGTTTGTCCTTTTTTCATTTTTATGTAGTCTTAATAAACTTTTTTAGCCCCCCATTTGGTGAGCTGATGATGCTTTTTTGGACTCAAGCGATCCTTTTTCCAATCCTTTTCTACTACGTTGTTGCTGCTCGATTGGTTAGACGCACTGAGGATCAGACGGTACGTGGGTGTCGGCGCTTATTGCATGAATCTTCCCCGTGAAACCACACGTCTACAAGGGAGGGGAGCGTTTACCGGACGGACCGGAAGTGCTTTGACGTACTTCCGGCACTCGGGAACCCCGCGCTGTTGATGCGAGAAGGCGCAGCTGATCGTAAAGACTACCACGTCTACTCTGCCAGCAGGACAGCTGATTACAGAACTAGGAGCGCTATAAGAGGGTTCCATAGAGGTACCTACATTGTCTCTCTATTTCCCAAGGATCTCAGGTAGCGGTTTCCATTGAAGCTCCTTCATTTTCTGTTTGCTGTCCTCAGAGACCTTTCCATCCACTGTTCTTTAAGCACCCACGTATTGACTTCCCCTCGTTGCTAACCTCAGTTGTCCACTTCATTATTATATTATTTTTGGGACTCCCTGTTGCAGAGCTTTGAGTAGCTTTACTATTGCCCTAAGTTAATTCTTCAGTCTTCATATATTCAGTCTTCAATATATTTAGACTTCATATTGTCAGTTTTTTGTGTGAGCAAAAATTTTACATCCTCTCTGGGACATTGGTAATCTTGAAAAGACCATATTTATTTGGGTTGTCTTCAAATCGTATATAGGTGTAGGTGTCACAGATTGTTCCCGTTAGCAAATATTACATACCCTGTTTTGCATGTACTATATGGTGCCTCATTAATTGAACTTTCAGAAATGGGTCCAGATTCACGAAAAGATGAAAACTAACTGTTCATTTACTAAAACAGAAACTGTGAATGTGTTTGGCATCTCTATAGCATCTAATTGTTTTCAGACTAATAGTGTAACTGCTTCATGAATATAAGCAACATTGTGCTCTTCCAATTTCCTATGATTTTTTTGTTGAGTATTTGGAATAAAGGGGATAAAAACGGGTGCTATTTAGCATGTGGTGTTTTTAGAGTGCAATCCCATACACATAATATACTGTATAACAATGGCTTTTATTGTTAGCAAAAAAAATTCCTGATTAATTCCTGTAGTGCCAACATTTTTAACAGCTTTAGTGCTGGACGGGACTGTCTACAATACTTTGCAAAGTAAAGCAGGCACCTTGGCATTAAAGGTGTTAATACTCTTGCTAAAACAACAGAGGAGATACCTAAAAAAAAGTATGAGATGAGCAGGTGCACTAGGGAAGTATGTACAACAAAAACTGTGATCAAGAGAGCCCCACCGAAGTGGGGAGACAACAGGAGGATCCCAGTAGCTGTCCCTCAATATCAAAAAGACAAAGATGCCCAAAGCTACTTCCTCAGAAGGTCCCATTCTGTAGGACCGAAACCTTGGGTTTCTGGATGTATTTTTGCTATCACTAATACACTTTGATTTTCAACATTGAGTGCTGTCTCTTGTTTACCAATCCTTGGAACTGTAACGTATAACTACATTCTCTATATGGGACGTGCACCTGTTGGAGGGCCAACTGCCTTAACTGACTATATATATATATATATATATACACAGTATATATATATTACAATCAATTTATTAATAATGAAATAAAATAATGGGGACCACATTTAAACAACAAACAGCAAACACAACTCACAGGCCATAAGTTATGGCTCAGTTAGACAGCATAGTGGTCAAGGAATAATGTGAGTGGGACCAATATGCGATGTCTGTCGAGTGGGGAATCGGAAATGAGAAAACTGGTCCTAAGTACATACCCCTACAAACAAGGGGATGAGGGGAATAAACCAGATGGAGGAAGGGAAGGTACCCTAATGTCTAGACCTCCACTGACCCTAAATCCAATTCCCAATGCAACGAATGGAACAGAATCTGCACACAGTATACAGTATGTAGGTAGCCTATGGCAATGTAGTGAAGGTATATTACAAATGTACCATGTGTATTAACTCTGGTAGCAGATTGTAACAAGCATGTACTATAATGATCAGCCAACAATGGCCACAAACTATATACAATACAATTATCGCACAATGCAGTATACTGTACTGGACAACTCAAGCCTAGGCGGAAAACAATCAATAAATAAATTCCCAAATCACTGTTGATAATCTCACCCTAAATACATACCCCTACACACGGAGGAGGGGTGGGGGGAAGAAACATAGGGAACCCTACTCTTAATGGCTAAGCTGTCCCTCAATATCAAAAAGACAAAGATGCCCAAAGCTACTTCCAATGTGACAAAAATACAAAGTGCAATACCTATATATTCTCTTGAAAAAAGGGTCATTTAGTTTAACCATTTGGCCAAAGCGTCTTAAGCCTGCTGCCACTTTCAAGGCATGACCGTAGCAGGTCCTAACACTCCCTGGGTTAAAATTCTTATTAACTTGTATAACTACAGGAAGAATTATCACATTGGATCTGTCGTAACCTGGCAAAATGAAACTGACCTGCCAACTTGGAAAGTGGGGAGGGGCAAGCTTAAACCTTGGGGGGGGGAGGGGCCACTACCCTCCCAAAAGCAGTTGAGACCAGCTGCACACAGTTAATAAACATACAGATACCCAACAAGCTCTGAGAAACCCCAAACATTACCACATAATATATAAATATATATATATATGTGTGTGTCAAAAGGAGTGCTAGTGGGAGTGGCTAAAATTAGATTACTGTATGTGGTAATGTTAGGGGTTTCTCAGAGCTTGTTTGGTATCTGTGTGTTTAATATCAAAAAGAACCTATATGGTGGAAGTGGATGGTTGCTCTGAGTCAGAATCCCCCTGTTTGAAGTGTTGCCTACAGATAATTCCATAGGCGTAGGTCCTTACCTCTTCAGTAGAAGAGAAATTGAAACGAGCATCAGGATGAAGCGTCACGACGTCACCAAACACGAGACCACGTGCCATTTGATGTACTGGTGGATATCCGACTCGGAACACTAGGATTCATACTTTGGGCTCCAGATCAGCAGTACCGCTGATAGTGAAGTTATCCCTTCCTCCATCTTGTTTATTCCCCTCATCCCCTTGTTTGTAGGGGTATGTACTTAGTGCCAGTTTTCTCATTTCCAATTCCCCACTCACCGGGCATCGCACATTGGTCCCACTCCCATTATTCCTAAGCCACCATGCTGGTCTAATTGAGCCATAACTTATGGCCTGCAAGTCGTGTTTGCTGTTTGTTGTTTAAATATAGTTCTCATCATTTTATTTAATTATTAATAAATTGATTTTAATATCAATGTATCATCACATTTCAATTGTTTGGGATGTACCCAGTCCCACACTGTGGACCTGTATTTAGTTCTTATAGGTTATGCCACTGTCCCACACAGGATCATTTTCCCCACACACTTTACTTAATACTTTTGCTTTAAATGTTTATGGGTACTGTAGTTAGGGTTTATTAGATCTGGGTATTAGGCCTGTCTACAAGGTCCAGATCCACAAAAGAGTTCAAAGCTATAGCACGCCTTTACTCCCAGTCAAATAAATGGAAATAAAAGCGTTGTGAAGCTTAGCAGACAAAGCCCTAGATTCACAGAGCTCCGTTATTGACTTAACGATGCGTTAACTTGAGTTAACGCATCGTTAAGTGCTAAGGGATATTTTCAAAGCTGTACAACGCAGTGTTAAGTATTGTTTCCAGCCGAACAACTGCACTCTGACCAAAACAAACAAGCTTCCTGTAGTTTCACTTATCATACTCAACGGTGCAATCTCATATTCAAACACGTACAGTGCTGTAGTTGCAATGAAGTCAAAGCACTCAGCAGTTTACTGGAAATTCTCTGCCATTTTTGAGTTAAGATATATTTTCAAAATATCGACCTGTAAGTGTTATTCTGAAAACCCATACTGATTAAAGGTTTAACAATTTACTGACGTGCGTCCTGCGATATAGTGCACACAAGTGTCCAGTGTCTACAAAAATGTAATACAAGCACCTGTTATTTGCATACTATCAATAAATAATCTTAAGTGTGATATACATGTATGGTCATTTTCGCATTTAAATATAGAAAGGAAAGCCAGCAAAAGTTGCATTACTCACTCTTTTGACACTCACTTAGTATTAGCTCATCATGAGGTGACGTGGAATATGACTGATAAAAGTGGATACATTTGTAAAACACGTACTGCTCATGCTAGAGGCCAGTTTGAGCTACAGTAGTTTAACAAAGGTGGTGCAAACACTCAAAGTATGCAGTAATAAAAAATGACATAAAACAGATTATTTTTTTTGTAACTTATTTTTTTATTAAAGTTTTAGCAATACAAAAAGGGAGGGATACAGAAAATAGGGGGGGGGGGGGGGGAAAGGTGGGATGGTACCACAATTCCAAAACAAAAGAATCATTAAAAAAATCAGTAAATAACAACTAGACCCTGGGTAAATCTGATTCAACCTCTGAATGGTCCATCTAAAAATAACTTTATAAATATTCTCTTTTGATAATGTGCATAAAGATGTATTAATAGCATTATCCCATATATCTTCCCAGTCTTCCCATGAGATCTCAGTTCGAAAATCCTATGCCCAATGGTCCATATAACGGTGGGTGTAGGAGACGTTAATTTCCCAAGAAATAAGAACTTGATATAAAGTTGAGATAAGTCCCCTTTGATATAGTCCCTCTACTGTACGTATTTCCTCAAATACAGAGCTATCTGGAAAAATCCCACCCGGGGAGAGTTGCCTAATAAAGTGGCAAATTTGTAGAAATCTGAACACTTCAGGACCCGAGAAAAAATATTTCTGACAAAATTCCCTGAAGTATACGTTTACCTTTAGATAGCAAATCCACCACAACTCTAATGTTCTTCGCCTTCCAAACATCAAAAGTGTTGGTAGACCATCCCAAGCCAAAATCTGGATTGTCGAAAATGGGGGTACATCTCGAGGGAGCTGATACTAACCGATAATAAGGTTTAACCCCTTGCCAAATCTTCGATCTAAATCAATCTTCAAAAAACGATCTGATCTAGATAATTTTATTAATTTATTACTCCATAAAAGAGCCAGAAGTATTGCTGAGCCTATAAATATATTCTCTAAATCTATGCGCCTACAGTATATTGTTTTTTCTGGGAATGCCAAAAAGTAATTTGTTTCAAATAAGAGGCTAAATTATATTTCTTAATATCTGGCACCGCCAGTCCACCTCTTTCTCTAGGAAGGAGCATAACTGACCTCGCGATTCTTGGTCTTTTGTTACCCTATATAAACTGCATCATTTTATTCTGTAGATCTCTAACAAATTTAATCGGAATACAGACCGGTAGTATCTGAAAACAATAGAGCCGTTTCGGGAGAACATTCATCCTAACTGATATGATATGGCCCACCCAAGAAATTTGGTGTCTGTTCCATATTAAGAGGTCACGTTTAATTCTTGTGAAAAGCTCTGAGTAATTATATTTATAAAGAGATTGATATTTTTTGTGAGATAGATACCCAAATATTTAATTTTTATTTTATTCCAATGATAATTTAAGTTTAGTTTAATTAATTTTATCTCAGTATCTGTTAAAGTTAAATTTAATGCATCTGACTTGGCCGAATTAATTTTATATCCTGAGAGAGAACCAAACTCAGAAAGCACTTCTTGTAAATTTGGAAGAGAAGTCAGGGGATTAGAGATTGTCAAAATAATATCATCAGCAAACAAACAGTGAAAAAGAAAAATGTGAAAAGCGCTAAAGTTTAAACACCAATGTGATATATAATAAATAATAACTTTAACATAAAGGTAGGCTGCCTGGTACCTACTGCTAGTACAAACAGATAACAACATGAAAAAGAAAAAAACCTGGCGCCAAAAGTTCAAATGGAAAGTCCTGTGATCCTCAAGAAATCTGCACACATGCTTGACAGGCCATGGAACGAGAAAAAGAAAAACAAACACAAATCATAGCGTAACACTGCAGGGTAAAACAGTACTACACTAAAAAACATAAACAGTGAGACTCCTAGTGACAATTATAATATAAACAATTTATTAAAACTAGGACTATGCCATAAAATAAGCACTGAAATAATATGAGAACAGCTGGCCATCCAGTGGTGGAAAAATCAGAGCCCTACTTACAAAAAGCAGGGTGAAAACACGCGATGGAATAACAGAGTCCTCTCGGCGCAGGAGGTAATCCTTGCAGAGTTTGAGCTCTGCTCCGCCGGTACTCACGCCCAAAAATCCCTTCAGAGGTACACAGGAACAGTGCCGGTGATGGAGGCTGGTCTTCAGGGTGCACAGCACAACAGCACGTGTGGCCGGCTCCCCTCACTTCCTCCTCCTGGTTCACAGGCTGTATCAGCGCGCCGGTGTGCGAGTGTGCCCGTACACTTAAAGGGACAGGGGCTGCGGTCTGATTGCCGGGAGCTACCAGAACTTGAAAGCGCTAGACCAAATGTCCAACATAAAAGTTCAATGCCAAACTCAGAGTGACTGTGTCACCTGCCCTACGCGTTTCGTAGATGTCAATCTACTTCCTCAGGGGCTACCTAGGTGGCTCCTTTGTGCCACCGGGAGTCGGCGGAGGCCACGAGGGGGGAGAGAACCAGTGGCAGCCGGAGGAGCGCAGCATGCTGCCAGGTGAGGAAATGCAAGGGGAGGAATCCATGCCTTTGACGCCCCCCCCCCTGGCCTTTGATGCCCCCCTGCCTTTGATGCCCCCCCTGCCTTTGATGCCTCCCCTGCCTTTGATGCCCCCCCTGCCTTTGACGCCCCCCCCCCCTGCCTTTGACACCCCCCGGCCTTTGACGCCCTGCTTTTGACGCCCTGCCCCCTGCCTTTGATGCCCTGCCCCCTGCCTTTGATGCACCCCCCCTGCCTTTGATGCCCCCCCTGCCTTTGACGCCCCCCTGCCTTTGACGCCCCCCCCCTGCCTTTGACGCCCCCCGCCTTTGATGCCCCCCTGCCTTTGACGTCCCCCCCGGCCTTTCACGCGTCCCCCCCTGCCTTTCACGCCCCCCCCCTGCCTTTCACGCCCCTCCCCCGCCTTTCACACCCCCCCTGCCTTTCATGCCCCCCCTGCCTTTCACGCCCCCCCCTGCCTTTCACGCCCCCCCCCTGCCTTTCACGCCCCCCGTCCCCTCCCTGCCTTTCACGCCCCCCGTCCTCTCCCTGCTTCCGGGCAACGCCGGGTATATCAGCTAGTGTATATATATATATATATATATATATATATATATATATATATATATATATATATATATATATATATTTAAATATTTAATAGAACTGGGGAGAACTTGAGATCCTAGAGGAACACCACAAATCAGCAGGATTGTTTTTAAAGTATTCTCTTTCAGGGTTATTTTCGGACTGTGGTCACTAAGAACGTCCAGCACTTTACTGTACCTCTTAACCCAACATTCGATTTAAGTCTGGTCAGCAAAAGAATGTGATCGATTGTGTCGAAAGCCGCACTCAGGTCGAGGAGGATCAGAGCAACGGTGCCCCCTTTGTCTACAGTTTTGAGCAGGAAGTCAGTGGCATCTACTGTACTGTATCAGTGCTGTAATATTTTCAAAATCCAGACTGGTGCGAGTCCAACAGATTAAATCGGGTTAGATGGTACACTACCTATTTTAGTGCTAGTTTTTCAATGATTTTAGCTAAAAACGAAATATTAGAAACTGGTCAGTAGTTATTTGTGTTCAGTGAATCTAGGGAGGGTTTCTTTAATAGAGATGAAATAAATGTTTCCTTTAGTGATGTTGGTAAAAACCTGAAGACAGTGAGAGGTTTGAAATTTCGAGAATGGAAAGGGCCAGATCCAACACGGCTTCTTTTATTAGACAAGGTCCCCAGGGCAGCTAGATGGTTTGATCCCTCTGATCGTGATAAGGAGCTCATCCATAGTGATAGATTGGAAGTTGTAGTTGATGCGACTGTGAAAATATCAGGTTTCTCATTTGACAGTTGCGTGGCTTAAATTTGACTCGCAATTTTTGAGTCTCTGAAGGAGACAGACAGTCTGTTGAAAAGTATGTGGTGGAATTTCTACCGGACTTGAGATTTTGTTTAACCAGGCCGGCTCAAGCAAAGAGTCGATGACTTTGAATAGTTCTTGCAAATTATTACTGAAAAGTGTTAACCGGAATTGTTTACTGTAAACTCTATGTACAGCTTTGATGGTGCTATGTACATCAATGCTCTATGTACACCTATGTTGGTGCTATACAAAATACATTATTTGTGTATACTTGTAAGTAAAGATGTTGCAGATGTTACTTCCCCATTAACATGTCTTTATGTACAAAACAACAGGTTAAATAACTCGTCTGTTATCTCCTTAACCATTATTTTCAATAGAAATATTGTTGAATAACGCACCAGTATTAATGCTATGCATTGGTTGCAAGAACGTCTGCTACATTTATAGCTTCAAATAAAACAGGATTTCATAAACAAGTATATTGATTATGATAACTGACCCTTCTATTTCAACCCATAGTACGTTGTACTGTACAGTATATAAAAGACCATGTTAAGTTAAAAATAGTCCGTAAGAGGGGGATTGGATAATTGTGCATGTTAAAGGTTTGCAACCCTGCTTCTCACCATTATTTCTTAGCATACAATGCTTTCACTGCAGCCAGGGATTCTGGGAAATGACATGCAAATGAGCACACAACCTTTTGCTTCATGTCCATTTTAACATGGATCCCTAAATAAATAAAGACAATTTCTGAAAAAGCTAAATGTCCATTAAACCATGATATAAACAAAGGGAAGGCAGGTGGTTGCAATCCTCACCCTTTCCAATACATAATATATAATCCAGTTGTTTATTTTAAAATTCAGGTGGAGACAATAGCATATTTAATTTGTAAATGCCTCAAGTGCATTCATGAACTGTGCTAACGAAAAATATTCCATAATGGTGTTGTCGTCTCATCTATATCTCTCTCTCTCTATATATAGATAGATATGTACATATACTCTGTATACTGGAATAAGGCAGCATGTTATGAGTTTGTATTGAATAAACCCCTCACTCTTTGTCTGCAAAATATATTGTAATTGTTTCCATTCATTATCTCGCATACGTAGTCTTTTCAAACAGTCTCGCCCATTGCCAACAAGACAGGCAAGTGACAAGAAAATTAAACAAACCTGTTTGTCCTGAATACAGAGCCCAGGCATTTATTATTAAAGCAAACAAATGTAGCGGGAGCTGTTTGCCAAGAGGGACCCAAAGTAATCAGCACATATTCAATTCTCTTTGGTCGCAGATACCTTGAGTGGAAAGTGACAGTTGTAAAACAACAAAGTACAGTTTCAATGAATACATGATATGATTATAAAAAGTAGTGAGTCAATAAAGCTTCAGGATGCACCGAATAATACAACTATTTTTTATTGCTCTATTAACAGTTAATATTATAAACACTTGTCACAATAGTCAAATTTTTAATTCGATACCCATTGGTAGGAGAATAGACAAAAACGTTTTTTTTTCCTTTCTCAAATACAGCATAAATGTAGATCCCCCCTTGAATGTTTTGTAATGTTTCCGTCCTCTTGGTCAGGAACATTCCACAGATAGAAATAGGCTGATAGTGAATGAAATAGTTGCGATATTAATATTGGATTTTGAATGATGGAAAGTCAGGTTTGTTGTGATATATTGGAAAATGTTGTATTACCATTGGCAGAAATGGTGGTACAGTGTAAGTTTCAAAAGAGAACTATGGATATCTACTGTATACTATCTCCTTGTAAGGAAAAATCAGATCAGAATATGTTGAAGCAGCAATCTACGTATATTTTTCAATAGGATTGAAGCAGGGGTCTCCGCAGCTGAACTCCATTCATTTCAGCTTCCCGATATACTTATCTCAGTAGGGGGTGCCGGTATCTCAGTGCTGTTTAAAGGTCCTGGTTATGCAGGTCTATAGGAAGCCACAAGGAATGACGTCACTGCTCCCTATTGGCCTGCAGGACGCTGGAGTTTTGAAGCTGCCATTCCGAGAATAGTGGCAAACCCAGCTGGAGTTGCTACCGGCAACACTTACATAGGTAATTATCTCAGGAAACAGGGTGTCCCAAGAGCTGAAATGAATGGGGATAAACTCCGGATTCAATCCTATTAAAAAAATATATATACACACACACAGTGTATATATATATATTTTTTTTTAACACCGCTTGGATTGCCTCTTTAAAGGTTCTTTTGTTTTGTGTTCCTATTGCTCTGTTTGTGCAATGATCATGATAACACCACACCATCATGATTAATCCCAATCTAATTTTCAATACCAAAGGAACATAAGGATAAAGGATGTATGCCACTCAGCTTATCTACCACTGGTTTCCATACCATTTATTGCAACTTGAGAGGCCAATGTCACAGGTCTACTTACCAACAGATGAGAGACGTACCCCTTGTCCATATTATATCATCGCCCATTATGAATACTGACAATTTGATGATGATCTAATGTGAGCACTGCATCCTTGCAGTACTTTCAGGTTTCATGAAGATTGATATAATGTTATTTTGTATTGAGTTTCACTTGTATACTGTAATAAATATGCCGGTATTTCTGCCAATGGGTGGGGATGTAACAAGTATTAAGGACAGTCTGAAAAGCAATAGAACGAACAAAGAAGTTAGTACAGTAACGTGAAATGAAACATCCCATGGTACCTACAACACTGTCATTCCTAACCATTCTCTCTCTCCAAAAGCAAGAAGTTCAAAATTAAACTGGGTCTTTTTGTGGTTGAGTCTATTGCAGCAGGCAAGGGTTTATTAAAGGGTTTGACAACCATTAGATTGGGCATTCTGGATTTATTGGAGTCCGACCTAATTATTAAAAAATATAAAGCAAATAGGACCCATTGACCCTGGTGCTGAACAAACCAATCGAAGATCTCCCCCCACCAATGTCCAGACTAGTAACGGCCATATTGACGGCGGCCAGGTGTTCCTTAGCAGCCGCTTGGAAGCAGACCAAAGCCCCTTCTAGAACTACTGTCACTAGAAGAATCAATGAAGTTATGACGATGGAGAAATTGTCCGCCTTGCTCCAAAAGAAAATACCCCAATTCCTGAATACCTGGGACCCCTGGCTAACAAAATAAGCTCAACCGAACCAAGTCGCGGAGGCAGGAGCGCGCCACCCCCCCCTCCCTTTCACCCCCCCCGGATCCCGAGGGAGGAGAGGATGTCACAGAATCCCCCGGCCATCTCCCCCCCCTCCCTTGGTTCCCCCCTCCCCCCCTATACCCCTGTAAGTCTTCTTCCTTCCCCTCCCCTCTCTCCCTCCCCTCTAAATCCCCCCCACCCAAGAAAATGGAAAATGTTATATGGTCACTCACAGAATGTAAAAAGCACCACTGTCATGGGATCATGACACCCTTGTATGTACTGTATTTCCTGATTGTGCCCAATAAAAAAATTGATACAAAAAAAAAATATAAAGCAAATAATTCAAATGTTGTAAATCACCACCAGTATTAACCCTTTCACTCTATGATGATGCCCCTTTGGAAAAGGGTTATGGAGGCAAATCATTTATTCTATTGGTATGCAATACGTGGATAAGTTTAGTTTTACTAGAGCGTATCTGGATTTCTGTAGACACACAGTCTACATTAAAAAGAAATACATAAGGTCTCAAAAGGGCAAATGCAAACTAGGTATGTACTGTGTTCATATGTACACTGGCGACACACTTTATTCGAGCTCGGCTAGTCCCACGAATTCGGGTATACCCGGGTGTATTGAGGTTTGTGACTGTTTTCTGCCCGAGTGCATTGAGTTATTTTCCGGCAGGGATTGAAGCATTTTATTCCCGCTGGCTGCAATACTGCACAGTATATATATATATACTGCATTACAATTCATGAATTTATGCCATCTGGTAGACACACGAAGCATTGCAGCCTATTAAATCCTAATCATTATCATTTAACAGATCAGCCGCCCGTCAGCCAGGCATGAACCCAGGCTGGGAAGGCAAACACAACGGGGCTTGTCAGAGGTGAGGAGCGGCGCATTCCAGGTATCTGCCAGGTACATACTGGGTATTTGCTCGAATAAAGTGTGTCGGTGCAGTAATCAGTCAAGTTATTGTGGGTCACTCTTGAAACTTTTTTTTTACTCTGTTAAATATTATTTTCCCTGTGGAACGCACAAATATCAAAGTAGTGAGGTCTTCCAATAAAGTTTTGTTACACTTTAGTGGCAATCACTGAACCACACAGCAGGATCAATCAGACCCTTTTACTGCATTAAATGTGCAGTCTCACACACCAGTTGAAGGAATAGAGACGACGTATCCAACATATACTGTACATACAGTAAGAGTCCCAAGGAGATGTCAAAACATTACACAAATGCAAAATACAATTCTACTTCACTAAACTTTCTAAGGGATCAGAAATAAAGTATTGATTGACTTTATACGATTGTTAAAAAAAAACCACTTTATTGACTTTACTGCAACTGAGAAATTATCAAAGCTGACTTGCCTTCTTATTGTGGTGCACACATGATATTGTTTACATTATTTCACCCCTGACATCATCATAATATTCTCAGAGGGAACATCCTATCTACTAAAAGTGATATACAAGATCATAAACATGACAACTGCACTAGGAATAAAGTTATAAATAGCTATTTGTCATGTTGACATATTCTATAAAACTGTCAACCTTTGGAAACACTGAAAATAACTTCTTTAAAAAAATGAAGAACTAAAAATTGGAACTACAGTATATTGTTCTGATAGAATCTGATTGTTCTGGTAGAATTTTGAGCTGAAGTTCAGTAAATATAGTATACGTGTCTTTAGTAAAGGTTGAGGAAAAGAAAACAGCACATTTACCCATATTGTATTGTCAAATTATAAATGGATATTAACAAATCTGCGTTTGATATAGTTTATATGTTATTCTGAACCTTCAGATATAACCCTCTGTGTAATTCAGGTGTGACATTTCATACACAATATTATTACAAATCGATGTAACAGGAGTTCTATTAGTGCTTGCCGCTGCCTACGGGATAAAGTAGAAGTCCTGCGCAAACAACATTAATTATTTGTGGCATTTCCATAATAACTCCATTGAGTACAATATTGCTAAACGTAGTTGTGCTTAGCCACTGGTATCAAAAAGACAAAGTAAATTGCTAGAACATGTGACATTTGAGCTATGTGAGGGCCAAGGCTGCATTGGCAGGAAGTGGCAATATTGTTTATGAGAAGAGGCTAGAACAATTAAGTAAATCATATGTAAGAACTATCATTAATCATATTCTTACAGCTGGAAGAATGGTAACACCTAAAAAGTACAGCAGGGCCCCGCTTCTCGGCGTTCTGCTTTTCAGCAATCCGCACCGAGAAGGGGGCTGCCATGTTGAATTTGAAATCGCGCATGCGCAGAATGGGTGGGTGTGCCCGGCGCGCATGCGCAGACCGCAGGTTGCGCACGCAGACCGCAGGTCACGCATGCGCAGAACGGCGAAAATGCCGGTTTGCGCATGCGCAGCACTGAAAATCGCCGGATCCGCTTTCCGGCGATTTTCATTATATGGCGGGCCTCTGGAACAGAACCCGCCGTATACCCGGGGCCCTGCTGTAGCACCAAATATATGACTTTCAGAAATAGTCCCACATATACTCAGTTGCTTTTAATCCGTTCAGTGCCGGTTGCCTCTAACAAAAATTGCAGATGGCAGTGCTCGGAAAGAGGTTCTGAGCCATACTTAGGTTCCTTGAGGCTTAGCACAGTTTATTCAGATGTGCTCTCAATGTATTTTCAGGAAGGTATAAGAATTCATACGCTTGAGAGCAAAAAAAGTCGTGCCACATCTTTGCTGTCACAGAAAGCTGCACTGCACACAAAAATCCCAACTTTATTGCCATATTCACTAAGCTAATGCTATGTAAATACAGCAAGAGCAAAAGAAACCACTTACTGTACTTCTAGATTTATCAACCTCCGTTACGGGCTAACATACTCAAACAGGCATCAACTGCTATTGAGTTTATTGGAAATGCACGTCCATTTCGGTGCATTAACCGATAACCGAACTGGATAAATAGCCCCCTTATGGTTCGTGTGTTTGTGCACAAATTTCAATGTTTTCATTCATTTGTGCACTAGTGCAGCAGTGCGCAAACTGGGGGGGGGGGGGTGCAAGGTTATTTAGGGGGGGCGCAGGCAGCGTGCGGGGAAACCTGGGTGCGGGCAGAGCTGTGCACGGGCGGCCAAGCTCCGTGCTGCTGCTTCTCTGTGGCTTGCTGCGGTGGCGGGGATTCTCCATGCTGCTTCTCCGTGCTGCTGCTTCTCTGTGGCTTGCTGCGGTGGCGGGGCTTCTCCATGCTGCTTCTCCGTGCTGCTGCTTCTCTGTGGCTTGCTGCGGTGGCGGGGATTCTCCATGCTGCTTCTCCGTGCTGCTGCTTCTCTGTGCGGTCTGCCTGCAGTGGGGGCGGGGCTTCTCTCTGCACACAGACACGCCCTCCTCCTCCTGTCTGTTACCCTGCCAGTTTTCAGCAGTACATGGGGGGACCGGAGCAGGCGTAGTACTCCCCCCCCAAGTGAAAGTGTGTGTGTGTAGTGTCTTTGTTGGTTGTGATTCAGTGTGTGTTGTGTCTGTTGTCATTTAGTATGTGTGCTGTGTGTGTGTGGGTGTTGTCTGTTTTGGTTGTGATTAAGTGTGTCTTGTCTGTAATTGTGTATGTTGTGTCTGTGTTGTGATTGAGTGTGTGCTGTGTCCGAGTGTGTGTGTTGTGTTAGTTGTGATTGAGTGTGTGTGGGTGTTGTGATTGAGTGTGTTGTATCTGTGTGTGTGTGTGTTGTGTTGGTTGTGGTTGAGTGTGTGTTGTGTCTGTGCGCGGGCGGCCAAGAAGATGTGTGCGAGCGGGCAGCCGCAGATGTGCGCGGGCTGCCGAACCGGATAGTGCATATGGGGCCACGTGATGGTGTGGGCGCACGTGCAGGGGCTTCGGAGATACCTGGGAGGAGCACGCCCGAGCAGTGTGATGTTAAACGTCCCTCCTTCCGGTGTCTGCCCTGCAATAGCGCTGTGTTCCTGCTCTCCTCTGCTGGCAACCTGCTTCGCTGCGATCCTCTGCAAGTGAAAGGGTAGGGTGCCACTATATCAATCATACTATGAATGTACAGATATAATGGGGGGGAAAAAGTGAATACACTTCCCCGCTCGTGCATGCAAAATTATGCAGGACCCCTGTGCTCATGCTTGGAGAGTTGGTGATGTCACCGCTCTCAGCGGCAGCGTGGACGCAGCCTAATTTTGCGAACTCAGCCTAATTTTACAAGTGTGAGCTGTTGAAATATGTAAGTATAGCATAGCCTCCCGGCCGCTACTTCTTTTTCCTGGGCCCTTCCAGTGTCAGTCCTGTTAGGAGCAGGCAGAAGAGGGGTTAATTCCTTCTTTAGGTTCTGTATGTGTATTACAGACTTGGATACAATTCAGGTATCCAAGTACCGACCTAGCAACCACCTGAGAGTGTCAGCCTGAGAGATGGATACTGATTGGTTGATTCAAAAGCAGTGCTAGCCAATCAGTATTCAACCTGTTCTGATATGGGACCCCCAATCTCAAGTTATAAATTCTGACACTCTCCTAAATTAGTTAGTTCAGTTATGTCTGGACTGTGATCCTGATCTTCCTCCACTTGTGGAGTGAGGAGCCTCTTCCTCCATCCCACCAGGGGATGGGAGGGAACAGTAACAGGCCTGAAAGGGGCAAAATGCCTGAATCAGGGCTCTGACCTGCGTGGGAGAAAAGGAAGGAAAGGGATGCATCTGTGTTTGTTGTCTGATTATCATCTATCTGCAATAAAGCCAGTTGTATCCAGAATCATTGTAATTACTGTCTGCTGCTGTAAAGGAAGATCAAGGTGTCAGTATGGCTCATCCCCTGCCCCTGCAGAGAACCTGTGCTGACTGAAGGCGCTGCACCAACGAGTAATAAAGGTAACCTGCACCACTGTTCTGGCTCTCCCCACACCATCGTGGAGCACTCAGCCCTCCTGTTCACCAACAGGTCACAGCCCAACACCCCTAGAAGTAGCTGGAGAAAGCATACCCACCCCAATCTCACTTAGGGTGGGGGTAAAAGGGCTACATAAGTATTTAGACATATTTGTATTTACATTGTATACCGTTTAATAAAGATTTTTTTTTTTCATGTGATTTTGATTACATCAGGCAGGGGGGGGGGGCGAGAAATTTCATGGATAAAAAGGGGGGCTCGGCATAAAAAGTTTGCTCACGGCTGCACTAGTGTATCTTGGGTGACTTTTTCATCCTTAATTTCTTTGCTATTCTGCGTACGTTTTTGTCGCTGATATATATATCTCCTCTCTTTTTGTCACTGTCATTCCTATATTCTCATCTCACGGTAATTACCATTCCATATTGCCATTGTTTTACATTTTAGTTTAACAGTATTAAATGGAGTTTTGCAAGAAATACCATCTGCCGAAATGAGTGCTTAGTTGGCATAGGGAAAATATTGAGCAGCTAAATAATAATGTTCCACTTCCCAGGTTATTGGTGTTAATAGTTGCATTAATATGTGCACTGCTCAACCTATTAGACTGAAAGAGTAGCTTCAGTGGTATCAAACAACATTGCATTTGAATCAGGTGAACCCAGTTCACATCCCAGTATCAGCTTGGGTCCTATAAACTAACATAATCTTTGTAAAATTTGGACCTCAAGATTGTAGTGCTAAAAAGTTGCACAAACCTTAATAAAATGATGTGTGGAATGTATAAAGGTTCATATATTACGGATAGCTCGTTGTCTGGAATGACATTTGACGCATTGCTTTGTGTCGCAAACCTGCTTCCTACAATTTAAATTAAGACAGAATGAGGTGACTTTTTTTTATAGTATCATATATTTTATAATAGTATTTTATAATACTGTAAAACTATTACATGTTGTCACTGTATATATTAGAGCATCCATGCTACAATTTTTGACTTGATAAATACTTCAAATTCTACGCCAACAGTATAAACAGACTTTGTAGGATTTATACCAGGTTTACCGTGGTGTACAATTTAAATACAGTTCACCAAATTTTCGGACGTACATATGTAATTAATTTTATTACATACAGTACCATTTACACGTGTGCATCCTGGGCATTACTACTACTCCACCTCTGGTAACCCCTATTTGCACCTTTTTGACACTTATCGTGTCCATTTGAAAAAAATGTGTTATCACGTAGTAATATATTTTGTAGTTTGCTTGCCTCAATTTAATGATAAAAAATAAATCAATTTTCAATACTTAGTATGTACAGTAGACTCCTTTATCCCCCTGGGCCTTGCACAGCAAAATTAGATTGTAAGCTTTTAGAGCAATTAATAATTGTGCCTGCAAAAATTCTATGTACAGCACAATGTAACAAAATAAATATATTTATTATTTTTTACTTGGATATTTGTCTGTGTAAATAAAGTGGTTTCATTTTCTGGTGGATATTAATAAGGGATTTGTGGTATTTTTTGTTCTGGTTACTTCTTTTAAACACCTTTATAGCTACAGTATGGGTGGCCCAACTCCATTCCTCCAGGGCCACCAACACGTTCCCATTGGAGGAGTTGGAGATAGGGTTGGAGTTCCATCTGGCTGATGGTGCTCATGGTCTGGACCAGTGTTTCTCAACTCCAGTCCTCAGGGAACCCCAACAGGTCATGTTTTAAGGATATCCCTGCTTCATCACAGATGGTTCAATCAGTAGCTCAGTCTTTGACTGAGCCACCAGTGCTGAAGCAGGGATAGTCTTAAAACCTGACCTGTTGCTGGTCCTTAAGAACTGGACTTGGACACTTCTGAACTAGAGGGACTACAATGTGTAAGAATGACATTTTCCTAAAGCATATACAATACAGAATAAAGCAATTCTGAGGTTTTTACAGTCCCTTTTTTTATTACCGTATGGACACCAGGGGTATCTGAAGCTGAAACCGTGCAACTTTCTGCTCCGGGGACCCCTCAGTTGCCAACATACTTATTGCTGAAGGTACCGGTAAACGATGATGTTGCAGCTTGCGATTGGATGGGACTGAGCAAAATCTTATTGAGTTGCATAATTTACCACTTTGTTGGTAAATCGTGACCTGTGCCGGTCACAGGTAAGTATCTCAAGAGCTAAGGGGTACCTGGAACAAAGTGTGATTCAGCTTCAGGGACCCATCGGTTTCCATCCTAAAAAAAAAGGGGGGAGGGAAAGGGTTAAAAAAAAAGTGTGTGTGTGTGCCGAGCATGCGCATTTCAAGTGAACTTGTTTGTCTTTTGTCATTGTTTTGTCACATAAATTGTATTTATGATGGTGATGTGTAAGAGTCATGTTCAGAGGTACGCAATGGAGACTGTTTTTAAGGTGCAATTAATATTAGGCTTTATTGCGCCTGTCGCTTTAACACAGCAAAACATATGAAAATAAGCCAAACAAAAACCTATCTCCGCTTTGGAGATTATCTACACATGTAGCTCAGCCCTCTCTGACTGGGTTGATTAGCTAAGCTATTTATCAGCCCCAAAATATAAACATATACTGTATACAGATATATAACAGTTCCAAAAGAAAGTCTTATCTGTCTCCTGAAGCTGTAGGGGAAGTCCTCTCTGCTCTCTTGGATAAGCACCTTTGTGTGCTACAGCAATGTCTGTCCAGGTTTTGAGGTCTGGTCCCCTTGTCTTGCTATCAGCATATAGTCCAATCCTTCTGCAGCTCAAGACAGCCGTTCCTCTGGTCAGTCCCCCCAATTGTGAGACTCAGGAATCTCTCTTCCTGTCTCAAAGGCAGGCTTTTCTAACAAACCTCTAATCAGCCAGGTGGTGTTGGTTAATTGACTACCAGCAGTTAACCACCACACTGCTGGATTAGAGGCACATTTTTGAACAGGGACAAGTCCCCTATTACATGATGTTTTAATAAATAATATATACAATAAATAATAAAAAATCAAAACACAATTTCAGTGCCAAAACGCAAAGAAGTTTGACTTAGGCTGTGCTTATAGCGCCGGCGACAGCGACGTCGCATCAAAACAAATGTATATATAGTAGACACAACGCTATGGCGCGACGGCTTGGTTGCAATCGCTGGACGTCACTTCAATTTGATTTTTCCAGCGACCACAGCATGACGTCAGCGTCGGCACTATAAGCGCAGCCTTAGAACGCGTGTTTTAGCGATTTGCACTTCTATATTTATAGTAACTGTGAATTCCTTATGTGTGTGTGTGTGTGTGTGTGTCAGTCAGTGTCTTTCCTCTCTCCCCCGACGTCACTGGTGGCCTCTTCTGTCAGCAGTGACATCACTTCCATCATGGAATTTTGTAACAACTCAAGGGATTTTTCCTATCAAAACTCTCTAGGTGCCAGCAAAGAAGTTTCACTTAAAAAAATCCCAGCAGTCGAGATTGTTGCTTTATAAGCTTGAAAATAAAATGAAATATTTTAAGCAAATAGCAATCAAAGACGGTAGCAAAGTAATTGTGTCAGACTCCTTCTACTCAAACAGTGTTCTAATAAATTAGATTTTTAGTCATGTCATAAAATGAATAATGTTTTTCCTTTTTTTCTATAATGCAGATCCTCAGATGCTTTCACAGAAAGGAAATCCATTGTCACCCTTAGCAGCAATAACTGGAATCTCATTATTTGTAATTTTGTCTATGTGCCTCCTATTTGTCTGGAAAAAATATCAACTACATAGAGGTAGATTACTACAATATATCATTTGCATTAATAGTGTCATTAATTAAAGCGATTGTTTTATACAGTATCTGCCTCTTGTGTTGCAGCCATTCGCTGGAAGATTCAGGATAGGAGGTATTGTTTCGTTTACAGATGGCTATTTGTAACATTTTAAACATCTTTGTATTCAAGTATTTGGATTATTTAATATAATATATGTATATTTTTTTTTTTACTACTGAAGGCCCTCAACAGAGTATCGAAGAACACAGGTCTTTTCAGGTAAATGTAGAATACATCACAGTGCTGCTGTATCCTTGCCTGCATTATCTCATTGAATCTGTTCCTACTGGTGTTAGCTCAGTTCTATGAATGTGTACAATCTTTGGGGAACTCGATCTGTATTTGACATATTCACACATTTTTATTAAGCAATTGTTAGATGCATTTTTATATATGCAGGCGGTACTTTGGATGAATTATATTGTGTTCAATAGCATTCTTATTGCATGTATAGAAAATTGGGAACGAAAACGACGGCACAATAAAGTCATGTTTTAAAGGAGCGTTACTGTTAAAAAATTAAAAAAAAATCTCCAAAAAAAGTCTACAGAGCTGAATCACCGTTAATTTCAGCTCTGGGGACCCCCTGCTTACCGAGATAGTAACCTCCGTAGGTGCTGCTGGTATCTCATGCATGTTTAAAGGTCCCATATCACGCATGCATTAATAGGAAGCCGTGACGGATGACGTTGCAGCGTGCTATTAGCCGGCGTAACGTGCGACATTTATATCCACAGCATATTTCATGTAAAACAAAAATTATTTGATTTAAAGGAAAGATACAAGTGTTGTTGTTTTATCCTCTGTTTCCATAGTTCAAGGACAATTTGTCCTTGAATAATTTGATTTAATAAATATTAGGACCTCTAAAATGCTAATGATGTGTTAGGGCCCTCCAGTTATCAGTTTGATGTACTGTATATTTACATACATAATCAATAAAAATCAAATCCTTTGTAAAAAGAAAAAATCTTCTAACTGTGTTTTCTGTGTCTTTCAGGACATGAAGACGCTCTCAATGATTTTGGGATATATGAGTTTGTGTCATTGCCCGATCCTTCTGTGCCTCACAGGGTGTGTGCATGTTGTGTTCCCATAAAATTGAGTACAAGTCTCACAGAAATTGTTCTGACATTCAATTCATATTTTGCACTTGTTGAAGGCAAACAGTACCCACAGTAGCTGAGAGAGGGGGAGGGGGTATTCAAGTAGACATTTAAGAAATTAGACACTTTAAAAGCTACTTTTCAAAGGTAATCGTCAAATTATTTTCTTCTCTCCGAAGGTGCCAAGCAGCAAATCAGTTTCAGTGTCCAATTCTTCACATGCCCAAGATATGAACTGTACAGTTTATGAAGTCATACAGCATGTTCCTGACCAGTCACGTGTTGTCCAACAAGAGTAAGGGATTTCAAATAAAATATTTATTGTGGTATTTTTTTTGTGGCCAAACCTGAAGATGAGACTGGCAAAGTGTTAAAAGCACATGTGCACATGTACTGTAGCAGGCGTTATTACACCCAATATCACACAGGAGGTATTATCGCGGCCGAGATGTATATCTGTGCTTGACTGAAATTAAAATAGATGTGACTAAGTGTCACTGATTGCTGGAGGTAAAGCAAAGCTGGTTAGGAAATGTTTTATTCATTAAGAACCAGTTATGGATGCTCTTTCCATTCTAGTCAATGACAGCTAAGGCCGGATCAAGCTCCGATATCCCTTATTCCGGCCAATGTTCCATGTGCCCTGTGAAATTTCAGGTTCAACTACAATAAACAAGGGTTAAACATTTCAGGAACATGGAGAGGATGCCTACTCCCTAATCATGTGCGTTACAAATGGGGAATACTTTCTACATTTCCGTGTCATCTTTTTAACTGGATGTTTAATCTATTTACTTACAAAGAGCAAATACAAAGCTTATGGTAGTTACATCAACACACTATTTGTAGTAGCTAGATAAATATTTTTAGAACTGTGCGGTACAAGGTAAATAACGTGCTTTTATAGTCACCAATAAAAACACAAGTAATACTTTTTTCCCTAGTTACTTACTGATAAAGGAGAGCATAAGCAAAGCTTATATACTGTATATATTTAGCTTTATACAGCATTAATACATTTAGATTAGATTCAAGGTTGCGGTCCCACTTTTTAATGTATATTATTTTATTGCAAACATCCCGATCACCTGGGAAGAGGCAAACTGTAAATGAAGCACAGCATGTTTATATTACATTAAACCAGTGTTTCCCAACTCCAGTCCTCAGGGAACCCCAACAGGTCAGGTCTTAAGGATATCCCTGCTCCAGCACAGGTGGCTCAGTCAAAATGACTGAGCCGCTGATTGACCCACCTGTGCTGGAGCAGAGATATCCTTACGACCTGACCTGTTGGGGTTCCCTGAGGACTGGAGTTGGGAAACACTGCATTAGCATTTTGATAAAGAGGGTAAGGAAGCACAGCATCAATAGCACAAACCATGCACTAGTGGTATGTTGACAATAGTAATCATATTTTTTCTTATATAGCGTTGCAGTGCATGCCCCGCTGTACATAGATTTTTTCAAGCAAAGGTCCGCCCTGTACATCTTACAATCTCATTATTTAGTAAATGAAAATAACACATGTAGCACCTGTCCCGTCCCGGTCCATTTACAATGCTCTCGCAATTCTTATTTGTTTTGTTAGGAACAATCTTTATGTGCTTATATTTCTCAATAAAGCTTTTATTTTGCAGATGAAGACAAAGCCTGGATAATGCAGGAAGAGAACCCATGTTAACAATCAACGTCTTGCTATCAAGAATCCTTTTAACTCTTTGGGCCTATTCTGGTAGTTCGAAAGTGTCAGAAACTGCTTCTAAAGTGCCACTTAGAAGTGGATTGGCACGCTTTGCTATTCTGTAAGCCCTTATCGCATGTCCAAATAGCGTCGAAACAGCTCTTTTAGAGGCAGTTTCACTCTTGCTCTGACAATCCAATCGGTTTGTCAAAAAAGCCTCCAACTCGCATTTTTGGCCCACAACTGCTATTTTCGTAGCTCCGTCATGCAATTCGCTGCTAAAAAACGCATTTTATTAACACCAGCTAAAGAGTGGAGAGATTGGTATTGTGAGTTACATCTACAACCTGAAATATGGGTTTGTCTGAGAGAGCAAAACCCATAAGTCAGACTGGGGATGGAGTTAGCACTACCTCAGGTCATTCTGTTTCTAAAGCAAGTACAAACCGTGCGGATTGGCTGTTAAACCGTGCGGTTTGTCACTTTTTTTAGACGCGGTTTAGAAGAAGCGATTTGCAATGGAGAATACCGCTACTTATGCACATGCCAAACCGTGCGGTATGACAATGACAACTTTGGAGCTGCTGCACTGGAATAGGCCCCTTTATGCCTATACTGTAATAAAATATTTGACGTTTAGGCATGAACAACTCCAGTTAAATACCTCAATCTTCTGGCATTAAGTGCTATGTATTACTGCAGCTGCACATTTTATACACAGCATGCATAAAATATCTACAGCAATTAATGAAATAATTACTCTTGGGAGTAAAATTTTTGTCTTCTTATGGCTAAACTGTTCTTTTTTTTTTACATTGCTTTTGATTCAGAAGAATTTCTGTTTTTTTTTCCTGTATTGTACATTTATTTTGCATTAAACAATTAATAAATATGTAAAACACCATTTATTTTTGTTCTGAAGAAATTTCACAATAATATTTATCCAACTTATCTGATTAAAAAAAAAAACGAGTTGACCTTTTTTTGGCATAAACTTTGTAGCAAAGTTGCATAAACACTTTGTAGTATTTTGTAGCAAAGTTGCATAGAAAATGCCAGCTTATTCTGATGCAACTCTTCTACCTACATTCATAGCAATGTTCAAATGTATTTGTATGAAGGGCTTATGGTGTTCAGGTATCTAAGCACAGTAGATTACAGTAGCATAGGAATTTATGTCACACAGAAACAATCACAGTTCTGAGGAAAATGTAATGGGAAATAGAAGCCTTTTCCACAGGTTTTCTTGTGTGTCTCCCAACTGTATGTATGTATATCTTTATTTACATAGCACCATGAATGTACATAACGCTTCACAGTAGTAATATACGTGACAATCATATAAATAACAAATAGTACAAATAACACATAATGGGAATAAGTGCTTCAGACATAAAAGTAACATTTAGGAAAAGGGGACCCTGCTCCGAAGAGCTTACAATCTAATTGGTAGGTAGGAAGAACTCACAGAGACAGTATGCATTAAATGTTCCTGTGAACTTTATTTTTTAATGTGTGCAATTGCCTTTGCTCTTCTACTGTGGACATTCCCAAAGACTGCATGTGGGGAACCTGTTTGGGGCTATGTTGGTGCCATCACCATTTACTATACTATATGTAAGGCAAACATGGCATACAGGCAGTCCTCGGTTATCCAACGGAATCCGTTCTGGAAGTAGCGTTGGATAGTGAAACCGTTGTAAAGTGAGCACATTCTGGCGTCGAAAAATGGCCCTTAGGGTTGCATTGTAAAGCGTTGGATATGCCATTCGTTGTAAGGTGAAACGTTGGATAACAAGCACTACCTGTATACATGATTTAGTAGAGAAGGAAGTGCTTAAGGCATACATTAACATTGTGTGATGAGGACTATGTGCTTCAACAAATTCAATTAAAACCAGGTCAGAAAGGTTTGTACTATATGAAACAATGGGACTTTTTGGTTCGATAAATTTGGTGCAGTTTCTTTGCTCCTGTTTTGCCACCACGATTCTATGATACATACTGTATTCCTGTATGGATATGCATCAATTCTAATAACTATGGGACCTTCCTGTTTAATCAATATGGTTGAATGTTTGCTCTGGTTTTGTAGCTGGGTTTGACACATAACCCTAATGTTATCATCATCATTTATTTATAATGCACCAACATATTCCGTAGTGCAGAAAAGAAAAGGGGAATGAACCCCAAGTGTCCTGTGCTCTAACAAGTGTATTGGACTGTTTGTAAGCATGCAACATGGAAAAGTAGTAGGCAATATTGCTGCTGAATTACCAATTGAATGAATGAAATCAGTTGGGGGGGGGGGGTTTGAATAGCAGACTGAACCAGGGTGGGGGGGTAGTATGCAAGAAATAGATAGAGGCAAGAGGGGAAGCCACGATGGAAGCCTCCCTCATGAACTCACGGCAGTCTAAATCTGCTGCCCTTACCCGACCCGATGTCCTCACCGCCCGTCTTGTGCACCTGTCCCTGCTCCACGAACACTCCACGCGGTGTATGGTGTCGTCTCACTGCTTCTCCAGGACAAGTCCCAGCAGACTGTCCGTCTTCCACACCTGTCACTGCTCCATGGGTACTCCGCGAGGTGTATGGTGTTGTCTCACTGCCTTCTGGGCAGGTCCCAGCAAGCCGTGCGCTCCGACGCTACTCACGCTCAGGGGGCGGACACCAGATGCTGGGAGGGATACACGGCTCCCTAAGCAGCAGGATCACCAGCGTGCTCCAGCCAGATAGTAGCAATAGTAGAAAAGGATTGATGGCGGTCACTGCATAATGGAACTCAGCCAGGGAAGAGTTAAAATCAGCTTTATTTCACGATGCTGCACATTACAGAGAGTACATCTCTGACGCGTTTCGTCCCGTCGTGGGACTTTATCAAAGAGTAACATTCTCTCAATATGCAGGCAACCTAAATAGGCAGTCCTTTCCCCTCATTGGTCAAACGGTAATAAGACACAGTGATGGGCAATGAGCTTGATTGCGCTGTGAAAGCCAATGAAAAACCAGGCTGCTCAATATAGGATGCCAGCATATGGATAGAACCATACAATACAATACAGACGGACATCTATAGGAAACCAAATTCGAGGAATATGCTCCTCAATGCACAAAGCTGTCATCCCCGTTCCCTAATCAGGAACATTCCAGGGGCCCAATTTGTCAGACTAAAAAGACTCTGCTCGGATAATGAATTCTTCTTGTCTAGAGCAAAAAAGATGTCCGATAGATTTCTAGCCAGAGGTTATTCTGTCAAAGACATATCAGCAGCATTCGCCAAGGCAGATGTTTTGGATAGAGAAACCCTTATTCGTAACGCAAAGAAAAAGGACACATTGAATAAAGATAGGGACCAATTATCATACCCTAAAAAAACACAGAGTCCATTGCTTGTAACTACATTTAATTCCCAATCGCAACAAATTTGCAATATCATATCAAAACACTGGCATACATTGTTGTTAGACAAAGATATACGTCCTACGGTACAGAGCGGACTAAGATTTTCCTACCGTAAAGCCAAAACTTTGGCTTTTCATTTATCTCCCAGTATGTTTGATACTAGATCCAAATTTCCCAATGTCAAAAGCATACCAACATGTGGGAAATGTTCCATGTGTCAGTATGCACTTCCGACCAAATACATCACATATAATGCTAATATTAGAAAATATTACATCAAGAATTTTCTTAACTGCAATATTAGTTTTGTGATTTATGTCCTTTACTGCGGTTGCGGACATAAGTATGTGGGTCGTACTATAAGACCTCTCAAAGTTAGAATAGCTGAGCATATGCGCCTGATTAAAAAGAAGGATTTAAACCATCCTGTTGCAAGGCATTTTTCATTATGTCCTAAGGGCGGTATTAACAATTTTTCATTTTCTGCCATTGAACATATACCTAGCCATCCCAGAGGTGGCAACAGAGAAAATGTTCTAAACAAACAGGAGATGTATTGGATATACACTCTCAACACTCTCCACCCACATGGTATTAACCTTGATTGGGAGTTAAAACACTTCCTTCAGGGTTAATGGTTTGGGGAGTCTTGGGAGTGTGTATTTGATACATTACTTCATCAGTTATTATATACTTTGTATCAGGCCATCATTCTCCGGCATACGTGCTCAATCTGTTTTAGTATCAATTGTTAATAGTTAATAATGTTTCAATGATATATATGCTTGATTTTTATAATAACCATATCAATTGTTATATTGTTTGTCTATCAGATTATGGCATTTGCAGTATATTATTCTAATGCTCGCTATCATATTTCTATACTTCTCCTCTGGATTATTACCACATACTCCTATATTGTTATATATTTATATTATAGATGCTTCACATTACTTTCTTTGTTTTTAAACTTGTTATTATTTTCTTTTTTGTTTCATTTATGTGTATGTATGTTGGTTCTATCCATATGCTGGCATCCTATATTGAGCAGCCTGGTTTTTCATTGGCTTTCACAGCGCAATCAAGCTCATTGCCCATCACTGTGTCTTATTACCGTTTGACCAATGAGGGGAAAGGACTGCCTATTTAGGTTGCCTGCATATTGAGAGAATGTTACTCTTTGATAAAGTCCCACGACGGGACGAAACGCGTCAGAGATGTATTCTCTGTAATGTGCAGCATCGTGAAATAAAGCTGATTTTAACTCTTCCCTGGCTGAGTTCCATTATGCAGTGACCGCCATCAATCCTTTTCTACTATTCCGTAGTGCAGTACAATAGGGCTGGAGGACAAAAAACAATAAAATATCAAAGACTAATATAGATTGTAATAGTAGGTAAGGAGGGCCCTGCCCCAAGGAGCTTACAGTCTATAAGGAAGGGTAGGTGGAAACATAAGGTACAGGGGGAAAAGAAGGTTGGTGTGTTTCGGATAGCTGCTTCTTAATGGGAGTTGGTGTTGGGGAAGATGTAAGTGGGATTGAGCAGAGGTAGAGCTGTGAGAGCAGGGTAATGTGTCAAGATGGAAATACTTCAACATACATCTGAAATATTTTATTGAAGACCAATAACAGAAAAGCTGAAACATCAGCTAATGGCAGCACAAGGCTGACACACCGTTGCTGCTGCCTTTGCTGAAACGTGACTTTAGTTTCTTGAGGCGTCTGAACTGAAAACAGTAGAGCAGCAAACAGACCCCCACAGCAAAAATGCAGTGGGGAGGTGCTGACGATATCCAGGTCTTTGAAGTTGTGTATTAACACATAAATGCATAGAGGGGGTCAGTTATTAAGGCACCAAATATTTTCTTTTGATTAATCTGATGCAATACATTTGACCCAGGTTTGCAGCTAGGAGACTTTGGAGGGAGATAAACAAAAGTGTAGTGTTGTGAGTTTCTATGAGGAGGTCGAGAAAGTGGTAGAAGAACTTGAGGTGTATTAGGGGAAATAATGAAATGACTAAAAGCATCTGCAATATGGGCATTGTATTGTAGGTACCTATTGAGAAATACAGAACGTAGTACAGAACGTAGTACAGAACGTAAGACAGTATAATCATAAATTATCTCAATTTCAAATGATACTTGAGAGAGTGTGACTGGCACAGAGCAACTGAAAGGAATGGGCAGATAGGGGCAGAATCACACTACAGCTATATTCCACCTGACCTGCTTATTTTATCACCTACTGTAGTATCAAATCATAGATCCTATATATACCCTATTTGATTCCCTTTCTTTGTCTCATTATTAGTTATATCCCTTCTATTTTATATTATTTCTGCATATAGCACTTTCTCCTGCCCTGGGACGCTGTTTCATGTATCCAACATTTCCCGAAATGTAGTCCTATCAATTGTCTTGTTCTAGAGTTTTTAAGTTTAGAAAAGATACCTGTATTCCTCCTTTATCTTGTTCATGCCATTAACTTTTTCCTCTAACATAGCTCCTTACTGCTGGCTTTTCAACCCCCTGTAAATGCTTCATGTTATTTTCTGTTAAAGAGATGTACAATGTATAGGTATATTGGTCACAATAATTAAGTGGCATGTGTGGTCTCAGCATGATCTAATAATACTCATTTAATAGAATATTCATCTCTACAGTACAATTCTACGCTATTATAGAACTGGAATAATCCTCTGAGTTGACACATTTAGATCTCAAACATCATTATTAGCAATGTAGTGAAACACAAACATTTGTACATTTAAAATGGGTTTACTAGATAAAAAGAATTGACATAAAGAAATGGTTTACTTTTTTTAATTGCCAAGCCATAGCTTTACTCTCATAAATTATATCAAAGGTAGAAAATCAGTAGGAACCAAAATTAAGGACGTTATTCATTAAACTGCATTAGTTCCGATCAGGACACTATCGCATAGAAACTCCCTATGAATTTAATAGGAGTTTTGTACAATAATCACAGTTCATGGTAATATCCACCTATGTAATGCCAATACTCTCTTCCCAATAAAAACTTCTGACTTTAAAACCTATTTAAATATACATATGATATATACAGTATATGCAGTAACTATATTATCAATTCCTTTCAAATACATTTAGAAGAAACCCAAGAAAAGCACTATCCCCATTGATGCTGTTGGGGCTTACAGGCTATGCAAAGGTTTTCAGCTTTCTTATTCCATCTTTACTCATAAAACTGTGTTCTGCTTGTTGAAATTGTGTAATGTTAACTGGATGATTAGGTAAACAATCTATTATTTCCTAGGAGAAGACATTGTAGCTGTTCTCAACCCCTATCTCCCACCCCGAAATAAATCAGACAATTGGAAGCAGCTTTCTAGAGAGGAAAAATAAGAAAGGAAAAGCCCCAACAAAAATGTGTTCTTTAACCCTGGGGCAGCAAAATGTGTATAATCAACTAGCGATGTACAGTACTGTATAACTCCTACGAAGAAAAGGGCTTCAGAATTAAATCTGGACATTTGTACAGTATTTACTATAAGCACAACTACTCTATTACTGTATGCTATTTACTTTCCTTTCAGCTATTAGTCACATCATGGAAATATATGTATATTTTATGACAAGCTGTTTTTCTTTGCTCTATTTTGAAATGTAATTTTTGCACTGAGATTACACAACTTCCAAATCCCTGTATCACAATATTCAAATATATCTAAAAGCTTAGATACATTATTTTTTTTATTGTATGTATGTCCAGCTTTGTGGGAATGCATAAAATCAGGTATTGTCACTTGTTTACATTTTTAAATAATAAAATATGTTGGATAATCTCATGGTATTATTTGCATTTTTAATTATTCTAATATTTAAATTGCTTCCTAATTTTGAGCAGAAAGAAGGATGTTCAGCGCTCGTGCTGCAGAATAAAAGTGGAAAATACCACTAAAGATGCGTATGTTAGAACATTTGAGAAATGTAAAAAACATACCAAAAACATTGGCTAAAGGTATGCCACTTACTCCGCTATTAAAACACTTTAAAGAGGTACATAATAATGATCCTAGCTGTATTACATTTAAGGGACTTGAAAATGTAAAATCAAATATTAGACAGGGAAATAGAGAGAATCATTTATTAAAACGTGAACAGTATTGAATTTATGAAATTCAAACTAGACATCCTATTGGTTTCAATGAACTTATTGAATTAAATCCAATTTTAAGATGATAAATGTTAAATGTTTAAATACATATTTATGGTCACTGATTTTGAACGGTATAACATTTTTTAGCTGAGGTGGGATTGGATTCTCTCAGGTCTTTTTTGTATTTTTATCAATAAATAACATTTACTTAATCCCTGGTGCGCTTCTGTGCATTTTTCTTTCCTAATTTTTGTTCTCACAAATGACATTTATTAAATCAGTTTAGTCAGTGTTAAGACCTGTGGAAACCTTCACAAATATATGGTGACTCTGGAACACCCCGGAAAGGTATTGCGACTTTGTTTATACTATTGTTGTGATTGGACATCAGCTGTCTATATAATAATAATAATAATAATAATAATAATAAAGCATAACATTTATTAACCTTTTTGAATTGTTTAAATAAGTTATTAGTCTCTAATAGAACCCCAGAATTCCGCAGAACACAGGTTGAAAACCACTGCAGTGAATGTTGTTCTATGACCAGCAATACTGAATACCTCTGTATATTTGAGGAGTCAGTTGTTATCATTCATTCAAAATACCAGCAGCTGGTTTAAGAACCTAAGTTGCGCATTGTCTTTTTCTCTAGCTTTTGTGGCTGGGGTGGTATGACATTTGCCTCTACCAAAGTCTCCTACCATGGTATACTGTATGTCAGGGGTGCGAAAACTGGGAGGTGGGCAGGGGGGGGTGGGGGGTGGGAGGACAGCGTTTACAGAGGCCCCGCACTCTTCCCCACAACATTTAAATTAAATGCCGGGCGAGACCTCTGCAACTCACTTACCTGGTCTCCAGCGGCTTCTGGAAACGCGTCGCCATTGCAATGCGGCGTCAAATGACACTATGGAAAATGCCGGCGATCAGGTAAGGGGGGAGGCGCGAGCAGCGGAGTTGAGCAGGCAGGGGGGCGCAGACAAAAAAGTTTCCGCTGCCCTGGTATACTGTATGGAATAAGAAAAGTACATTTCAACGATTTTAATCATCATTAAAGTCTATAGAGATATTTACCATTGTACTGTGCTTCGGAATATGTTGTCGCATTATAAATAAATAATAATAGGAATGATGGAGACTTCTGAAGGAGTCTATCCCAAACATTAATTAACTATAAAAATGATGTGTTGATTCTGGAACGTAAGCTCCCATTTTTACAGCATGCCTTTTACACATACATTCCAGCAAAATGTATAATATTGTTACATGTAAATGAGACAGCAGTATTATTAAGAGAATATTAACCTGTACAGTACATCAGTGACAAACCTGATACGGCATGGGCCCTGGCACACCAGAGGCCCTCATTACATCATAGGCACATGTTTTCTAAGGAGTGGCCAGCCTGATTGAGACTGAAGTAGACAACCTTCCGGTATCCGAGTGCCAGTCGCAGTCATGTGATCTCTCTTGGGGGGTATAACCACAAAGTTCCAATAGTGACATTACGGAGATCTTCCAAGGAGGCTCAGCAGCAGACCTGACTTTCCCCAAGTATGCGCAGCGCAGAAGTGAAGAAGAGGCCCTCATGACAGAAGAGATGTGTCAGATGAAGAAGCAGGTAATTAAATCCATATACAAATCACATAATATTTGTCTATGGTTTCCTTTAAAGTGAATTTTTCATAAACATACATTAAGCTTTAGCATGCCTCTACTTCCATTCAAATGACTGGGAGTAAAGGTGTGCTAAAGCTTAGCACCCTATAGTTGATCTGGGCCTAAATAAGATATAGCTTGATAAATAAGAAAACATTAAGTAGTGTTCAAATCTCTTAATATACTGTATGTAGTTTGTTAAAGTTAGAGCTACAACTACATACAGATCTGGCGCTATTTACTTTCATTGTGGGAGCGAGGAAAAGTGGTGAAGGACGGAGCCCACTCGTGCCCTGCTTGCAGCCTCCCGCGCCCACAAGGCCAGTAATGCTTGCGCAGTGAGGGTCCCTGCTTCAAAATGGGACTCCCGCAGTGTTAATCCTACAGGGCTGCAACCAGTGCAAGAGCTGCACACAGAGCCGAGAGAAGCAGTCTCTCTGTGTCTCCCCACACAACTCTTACAACAGATCACACTATTTTTAGCAAGCAGTATTGAATCAGGGGGTCTCCGGAGCTGAATCGCATTAATTTTAGGTCCGGGGACCCTCTGATTTCCAAGGCACAGTGAATATGGCACTCTTACCTTGAAGTGAAATAAATGATAATTCCAAGTGCTTACTGTAGGTGTAATTTAAAACGTGCTTTTGTGCTCAAAAGATAAAGTGATAACACAACTGATATAACCAAATGCAGCTTTAACCCTATTGAAGACGGTCAGGTGTTTTCCTCTGTGGAACGCTTGATAGTGGATTTAGGGAGCGCAGTTGATATCAGATATGAAAATAAAACATAAAAATACAAATAGTGCAAATTGTATAGGAGGGGGTATAGTAATATCTTTGAAGATCTTATAGATGTACCCTCACATAATAAAGCAGTTTCAAAAACTCTGTTGGGTGCCTGTGTACGATTGTTGTCACCGTCTACGGCGATGATCTTGGGCTTAAAGATGATCTTGTTAGCTGTTCAGTATTTCTCAAAAAAGATGATACACATATAGGGTTGCCAGGTGTCCGTTTTTCACCCGGACAGGCCGGTAATTCAGTTGCCTGTCCGGTATAAAATCGGAGGTAATACCGGACACATATGTGTCCGGTATTACCATTATTGCGGCGGTGGAGGGCTGGCAGCGCTAGCGCGAGGGCGGCGCGACGGCAGGCAGTGCTGAGACTAGTACTGAGACGGGGGCGGACGGTGGCCGGGCAGGAGAACTCGTGAGAGTCTGTGTAGCCTGTCCCTCATTGGAGGAGCAGAGAGCCAATCAGAGGACAGCGGGGGCAGAGCCCACACCCCGGTGGCCCAGAGAAGTCTGTGTCCTTCCTGGAAATAAGGTAAGGACACAATTTGGGGGGCAGGGGGAGATGGTGAGAGGATGGGGGGCAGGGTGCGATGGTGAGAGGATGGGGGGGATGGTGAGAGAATGGGGGGCATGGTGAGATAGTGAGAGGATGGGGGGGGAGCAGGGTGAGAGGATGGGGGGGGGCATGGTGAGATGGTGAGGGAATGGGGGGGCCAGGGTGAGATGGTGAGAGGATGGGGGGGATGGGGGGAGGGTGAGATGATGATAATGGGGTGGGGGATAAGATGGAGATGGGGGCCAGCTTGAGGAGATGAAATCATGATGATGGGGTATATTTTAAATGTATTCGGGAGGTGGGGTATATTTTATATGTATTGGGGAGGTGGGGGTATTTTTTAAATGTATTTGGGGGAGGTGGGGGTATTTTTAAAATGTATTTGGGGAGGTGGGGGTATCTGTGAGCCAGCTCGCTACTGCACGGAGGAGGCCACTAGATCCTCTACCTATGATATATAGCCAGGATGCCTTCCCAGACCCTGCGCCGACATCCATCTTAAATGTGCCCTGCCCTGTTATTCTGATTGATGATGCACCAGGGAAGCCAATACCGTATCCTAAACATCTGTCTAACATGCTCCTCTCATCCCCATCCTCCATAATCAAATTGTAGGAAACCCCTTCTACTGTAACTATCTCTGCTGGGCTGTGGAGAGATCTCAACTACTCCTCAGTCACATAGACCTTTTGCCATTGTGGATTATAGTCCTCAGAGACAATTAACCCTGGCCTGGGTTTCATCACTTCCAAGATCTTGCCAAAAAAAGATTAATTTCTAGAACTATTGTTAATACTTCAATCCTATTCATTTATAGAAGAACAGTGTAAGTATATAATATACTTAACCAAGCAAACATCCACCCTTGAGATGATAAACACCTTTTACGGCAAGAATATATTCCATTACACCTGTTGATATTAGCCTGCTGTAAAACTGCAACAACCTGGTGGTCAAACATGCCATCAATAGTGGTCAGACATGCCATGACCTGGTGATTATGCTGTCCCCCTTCCCTCTTTGGCAGACTATTCCAATTCTGTGCCCTGTGTATATAAAGCATATCCTGCTGATATTGCAATATTGAGGCATCAAATATTTGGTCAGAATCAGCAGGATGAACCATGGATGGAGGGGCCAATAGCAGGTGGGGCCACAGATGGTAGGCATATAGCAGGTATTGCCAACATAGGTGGGGCCAGAGCAGGTAGTTCCACAGATGGTTGGGCTACAGCAGGTAGGGTAACAGATGGTGGGGCTATAGCATGTAGGATAAGCAAAAAAGGGCACTTCAATGAAACAAAAAGGTTTTATTCAGCCATCATGGACCGACATTTCGCAGTCGATGCAGCCTTTTTTAAGGATATGGCTATGGTGATTATGCCGTCTCCCTTCCCCGATTTGGTCGACTATGTGCTCTGTGCATATAAAGCATATCCGGCTGATACAGCAATATTGCGGCATTAAATATTTGGTCAGCATCAGCCTGATAGGCCATAGATGGAGGGGCAACAGAAGAAAGTCAGGCAGTAGCAGGTATTCAATGATATAAAATGAGGAATCACATTTTTTTGGCGCAAGCTCTGTTTGTGTAGCCAGCACAACATAGACAAAAAAAAAAAACAATAGGGCAGTTTCCCAAACAAGATACAAAGTATCTCCTTTATTTAAAGCTGCAGACCAAGCAATATCCTATATTTGTGTTTTTTTTTAAATAATTCAGTTCTGTACTATGAGAAAATACTTGTAGCATTTAAGTTTATTTTTAAAACAACTCTTAATTACATTTTTAATGTATTCTAATGTAACAAGCATTTTTTTTTTTTATAGCAGAAACAGGGTAGGGGAGCGCAATACAAAAAAGAGAAGGTATAAATAATCAACAATAATCAATAAATAATGCAAAGCAATCATAAATTGTAAATTGCAGTGAGTCATCCAACTCGGTGCACGGAGAGACAGAGGTGGGGTGTGGTGTATGAGACAATATACTATTGACTTACACGGCCAAGTGTAAGTCTGTACTACACAAGGTATCTTTCTCTCCAACCCATTCTCCCAGGGAGCGCACGTTCCGAGTAATCCGTTCCTAATGCTACTAGTTGCAGCAGTGAAGGTACTGATAAAAAAAATATTCTGTATATTAAAGACTGGGATGTAGTTTATATCAATTGAAGAAAACACACTTACTAAGGCCAAAAAGGAATTAATGTTGAAAAAATACTTAAATTATATGCAAGTCCAAGCAATATTAATGAACACCACAATGCGTCCTTTGGGAGTCACGGGCTGCCTTCTCCACAGGGAAAACTGATCCCAATGAAAATCTAAAAAAGGGAAAAAAAGAAAGAGAGACGCGCTCTCCTAGTGAAATATTGTTAGAACAGTTTTAATAAAAAGATCAAATCAAAATGGTTAAACTCACAAACAGATAGTAAATTGCATTTATGAGTTTAATACTCAATACTCAGTCTCCATCTTGGCTGCGTGGACTTCACGGTCTCCCTCGTATCAGATCTGCGTTATGGTGCTGCTCCCGAGAGCCGGAAACCGGACGTAGCGCAGGTACACTCAAAACGTAGTCCTCCGGCAATGTATGTCGCTGCCTGGGATTCACCCCTCTCCTCTAATTGAGATTTTAGTGGGGATCCGGACCGTCTTTGGTGGAGCTTTGATCCGTGGTGATGTGCCGCATCAGCCTTAGTTGGAGCTGTGTATCGCCTAAAGCGTTTAGTTGCATCAATGCAACTTCGTCAGAGGCTAAGGCTGTCTTGGATTTGCCCATATTTATTTCTAAGAAAGTTCCAGCTGATGCATATCTATTAGAAATGTGCTTCATGACCACTTGTACTGATCTTAGTAATTCGGCTACAGTATCATATTGAATAAGGTAATATCCATGACAGCCTTAATGATAATGCACAATATGGATATATAATAAAACATTATTGTTAATAATATTAACGAACAAAGAATCTCAATGAATGTTTGTAATACCACTAAATAAGATTAAATAAGATACAAATTGAAGATCCATATAATAAAAGATGACCCAGAAAATCATATACAACCAGTTTGAATTAACAAACTCCTAGAATGATACTCCAGGAAAGATTGTCTTCTTACTGAAAAACTGTACATAAGGAATTTAGATGATTTGAGCCCACAGAAAGATTACTCCTACTATCTACCCTATAATATGACTATTTATACAGTGCGTGCAAACCAAGAACACAATAAAGAGATGATCTTCACAACCTGCCACAGTGAACTTTGACACAGATAGAAAGGGCCAGCAGAGCAATGATAATACAATCTAAGACTAATAGTGACTATTGCACTTACTAGTAAATATTGTGTGTAAATACTCTGCATAATATAATTAATAGAATAACTAAAATGAGATAATAGAATTTAAATACAATTGTAGAATATTTCTATTGTAAATTGATGTATACTAAATAAACAGCTGAATGATAAAGGAATTTAAAAAAATCGAATTTGATGAATGAATGAGAGAGAGAGGAGGAGCAATAACTGCTCAACACAGAACTCTCTAGAAGCAGTGACAGAGGGACCCGGCAAAGGTCTAGACGATGGTACTTGCATCAATACACTCATTGAACCCTTTCAGGGACAAGGTGCCCAATGTATAGATCCAAAATACTATGAATTGATAGATAAAAGCCCTGAGGGCAAAATGTCTCTGAGGATCAAGTGAATGTCAATTGAAAAATGTGCAGATGCGTGTAAACAGGCAATAGAGTCCTGTGTGGTTCAATGCAAGGAAAAAAGGTGGGGGTTAACTCCAGCAGCAGGGATAAGTGAAAATCCAGAAAGTAGGTGTAAATGTCCCTCTACTGTGGCTGAAATCCAATATGACTGATTCGGGATTAACACATAATGTGCGCCTGTCAGCTGGAACCACAGAGATAGAATGAAAGCAGGTTATAGCAGACTTGATGAATTGAAATCTATATATGAAGACAGTGTTAACCCCTGGAGTACCGTATTCAGTAGGTATTTCCCACAGAAGTCCAGCATTGAAACCTTCTCCCCTCCTATTTATAATTTCTCTTCCACTCTATCTCTAGGCAGAAAAGGGGTGGAGCTAGACCAGGTAACCTATCCAGCATATTCCAGAAGCAGGGTGTGGCAACATACTATAAGGGGCAGATGCTCCTTCAAATCCTTTACGCCCAAAAGGGGTCTTATACATATATATATATATATATATATATATATATATATATATATACATACATTAACATGTATACAAAACATTGTACGGATTTAGGTCTATTTTGGAGATATACGTCATTTTGCAAAGGTGTTTAAGAAAAGCCTATAGTAGTAACAAAAAACATTTGAGAGAGAGAGAACGAGAGAGAGAGAGAACGAGAGAGAAAGAACGAGAGAGAGAGAGAACGAGAGAGAGAGAGAGAGAACGAGAGATATATGGGGGGGGGGGTGGTGGTAGCGCAAAACAAATAGAAGTGCAAAGCCAAAAATATTACAGACAGATCCACAATGATAAATGATAAAATGAATGTGATATATAATATAATGTATTGTCGTACTCACACGGCCTTCTGTGGTACTGAATCCAAAGAATGGTTTATTTTCTCTATGCTGCTCCTTCACTGCACCCATCAGTTAATACTCCCTTCCTGGTTCGAACCATATGATGGCAGTCATGGGTTGTTGAGGCATTTGATTTCTTTTATTGTTGTGTTGTTTAGGCGTTTGATTTCTTTTATTGTCATGTTGTTTAGGTGCTGTTGTTTTTTTTTTAGGTTGCCCATTGACTGATATAGTTGCTAATCATGCCCAAAGTACCACTGTGCCAATCAATGGGTAGATGTTGGAAGTAGTTACCCTGGGGAGGGTGGTTACGCCTCCCAGATGTGTAGCGGCAGAGGGGGGGGGGGGGGGTTAACCCCTTAATTACTATAGCAGTTACTATTCACTAAGGTGATTAAGGGGTTAGGGGCCATTAGTTTGTATTTTTAGTGTACTGTTGCTGCCCACGAAGGACATGGACGTGGAAGACCGTGATGAGAGTGGCCTTCATCCTGGCATGGGTAAGTAGAAGTTTTATTTACTTAATGCTGGCTGGATAATGTTTTATTTTTAATGGTCAAATGAGCTATTAACCAGATGTGGATAATAGGAATTTTGCCCATTACTGTCATGCAATGTAATGGTTGTTGGGGTTAGAGGGGGTGCGCATTCCTTGCCATTGGGGTTATCTTTACTCCGATTGAGGGCATAGGTAACCACACTGGCAATGAATGGGTGTATTGGCTAGTATTGTGTTATAATGTTTATTGTGGGCAGTGGGGGTGGATGAAGGTGGCATTTGGCCCGCGGTGGGTGTTTATGCTTACCAGGTGGGTAGTGGGTTTGATTAACCCCTTCATTACCTTAGTGGTAGTAACTGCTAAGGTAATGAATGGGGTTAACTGCTCCCGCAACCCCCCACAAGGCCTAAACACCAACCATGGGCCAAATATCACCTTTACACCCCCCAACTACCCACAATAAACTGGATACTGTTGTTTAACCCCTTCATTGTCTTAGTGGTTAGCCGCTAAGATAATGAAGCTGCCTGTAAATGTATTTTTATTGCCTAGGATAGAAGCCGGGGGTCTCCGGAACTGATATTAATGTGTATCAACTCCTGAGACTCCCCGCCATCAATCCAATGCAGAAAAAATGCATTTTTTTCTAAGTCCTGCTCTCAGATCCCATCTCGCCACCCTAGGGCTGGCGGGATGAAATCTTTGATAAACTCGCTATTCCAGAGCCCGATGAGATTGAGGTTCCTAGAATAGCGTGTTGGTTTTTTTTTTTTAGCAAAATGGTGCTATTTTGCTTTTTGGCAGCTTCCTCTCGGTGAGTTTGACCAGGAGCCAGAAATCACAGAAAAATGCCTTCCCTGTACGATTTGGCCAACTCATCGAGGCTTTCTGAATAGCTACCTAGAAAAATTTGGCGATAACTGGTCAAAATCCTCGATAAGTTGGTTATCAAACCTACTAGAATAGGCCCAAAAGTGATCCCTGAGGTTAAAGCGAATCCACAAAGCTAATTATATGCAACAACAGCCGTTATTAATCCCAGAGGTTTAAAAGCATCCCTCTAAATACTATGAGTTTTGAGGGAGAGTGGGTTGAGAGAAACAACACATAAAGAAGAGAGAAACCTGTGCATAAAAAGGAACACACCTGAGATACATGCTAATACCCGTGACTTAAACACACTTTCTCTATCCTATTAAAATATATCCCATTTGTGCTATTTTATGTGCACAGGTTTCTCTCCATGTGATGTTTGAAGTTTGGGTAGAGGGGATATATATAGCACTTGGGACTCTCTCCCTTCATACTCTCTGTGTTAACTATAACAGAGCTCTGAGGATAGGCGTTGTTACAGCGAATGCCTCTTTTGCATATCATTAGCACTAATGTTCGTTACAGCTTATTGCAATGCCCGTTATGGCTGAAAACTGCACTTAACACTACGTTAGTCAGCTGTGAAGTTACCCGTTAGCACTTAACAATACGTTAACTTAAGTTAACGCCTCATTACATCAATAACAAAGCTTTATGGATCTAGGTCAAAGTGAGCACATGGGCCACACATATATCTCAAGCTGAGGGAATGATTAGTGTCCTGTACTACATTTGATGTAGTAAAAAGCAATACTAATGGGGATCACTAATACTAAACTGAGTATTGGTAAACATATGTAACCCTCCCTGTGTGACTCCATGGGGTATTTACATTGGAAAGTCTATATATTTGGCTTCCTCAGTGTATTACCTTATCAGGGTGCTGGGTGCATGCAGCTGGGTTGTGATGGAGAAAATATGGGTGGCAGTAACGTTATAGTTATGAACAAGATGGTCTTTATTTACATCACATAGTAGTACCATTTCTCCCCAGATGCATTACTGCATTCCTGGAGAGGCACATTCATTGAAAAGTTGAAGAATTGACTTAGACATGCAAGATAGTTTCTTTCTCTTGTTACTTTTTCTTTTGATACCTGCTGGGTTCCTGCTTGGGCTATCCATTTATCTCTTTGATCAACCAAACCTCAGTTCTATTACTTACTCTGTCCATCCTTGTAGTAGTGCTTCAGTGCTATGATGGAAAAGGGGGTCCCCTTCTCTTGGGCCACACTGTATACTCCACTGAGATGCTAACAACAGGAGGGTGTTCATGGACACGAGACACTATTCTTTTCTTCTCTTTGCTAAAGAGATCTGATCTCTGCTGCTTTCCTCTGCCCATTCCATATGCATGCTTCAGTGCTGGGGTGGCAGGGATAAATCATTTTAAGTGTGTCCCACCCATTATTCCCTGGGCATGCTCACCACCAAGAGTTCTATATTACTGCTTCTCTATGCCAGTCCCAGTGATACTATTTGGCTAAGCCCCTAGGGGACACAGACTTCCCCCCTGGCTGTCTTTACTGCTCTGCTTCTGTTATTCTAAGGAGCCAAACTTCAGAGGGCACTCCTCTATCTGTAAAACAAAGAAGGGATGCCTACCCTATGCTACTTATTGACATTAAATATATAGATGAAACCGTTCCACTGTCTCTCCTCCTGGCGTCTCAGGGTGGAAACCTTCTCCCCTCCTATTTATAATTTCTCTTCCACTCTATCTCTAGGCAGAAAAGGGGTGGAGCTAGACCAGGTTACCTATCCAGCATATTCCAGAAGCAGGGTGTGGCAACATACTATAAGGGGCAGATGCTCCTTCAAATCCTTTACGCCCAAAAGGGGTCTTATACATATATATATATATATATATATATATATATATATATATATATATATATATATATATATACATACATTAACATGTATACAAAACATTGTACGGATTTAGGTCTATTTTGGAGATATACGTCATTTTGCAAAGGTGTTTAAGAAAAGCCTATAGTAGTAACAAAAAACATTTGAGAGAGAGAGAACGAGAGAGAAAGAACGAGAGAGAGAGAGAACGAGAGAGAGAGAGAGAGAGAGAACGAGAGATATGAGAACGAGAGAGAGAGAACGAGAGAGAACGAGAGAGAACGAGAGAGAGAGAACGAGAGAGAGAGAGAACGAGAGAGAGAGAGAGAGAGAGAACGAGAGAGAGAGAGAATACGAGAGAACGAGAGAGAGAACGAGAGAGAGAACGAGAGATAATCAGAGCAATATTCTAGTGCAGCAAAGTGTTTTGCTTCCATCTTGTGGCAGATTCTGGATATGACAGAAACTATGTTTGAGGGGGCAAACTCTCCAAGGTCTAGTGAAAGAATGCCAGTGACATGTAAGGTTGTTACATCTGGGTGCTTGATTACTTTTTTTAAATTCTTTTACCCAAATTTGACATGTATAATACTGCAGAAGTATTTTAAAATATTAAACGTTAGTCTGTAAACATGCTGAGTTCACACTTGGGAATAGCAGGTAAATCATGGAAGCAGGTAAATATTTGCTATATGCATGGATAGATTTGCTTAGGAAATCTAATGAAACTGTTAAATGCCCAACATAAATGTGTTTTCTGCCCTTCTACATGGGATTGCACATTTAACGTGCTGCTGAAATTTGCCAGAACATTCATGTTTTATTCTTTATCATTGCTAGAGCAAACGCCTGAACATTGAACCATGAGCACATGCAATGATGTGAACATGTAACTCAGTGACCATCTAATTTGTGGTAAATATATACATAGCCATGGCTGGTCCAGACTATCTTTCTGCCTTCCTGTCACATAAGTTCTGATAGCTACAGAAAGTGACAGGCTATCTTGTGGGGTTACCCCTCCTCATGCTGCCTCTCTGAGTGACTGGGGTGGAGGTGAATGGGAGTCTGTGTACAATCAATCATGGTACAGACCCTGTGCCCTCCCCCTCTGAGCCTTAGAGAGGAAATGTCTAAATTGTTTCAGTTCAAGCTCTTCCCCTCCTGGGGTAGAGAAATGCAGTCAAGATCTGTACAGAGCACTAGGTCTCAATATTGCCAGAAGGACTGCACCATCCAGGGGTCTGGGACCCATTCTCCAATACAGGGCATACGCTGTAATGACATCCTGCAGTGGCTGCCTGAATAAAGATCCCTTTTTATATACTTCTGCTTAAGTCGCAGTCTATTGGGCAGAGGTATAGGAGAAAAGACAGTCATGGTAGGGACTGCCTCCAGCTCTGCTGGAGCCTATTGTGACAGGAGGCACTGACACCTATGAGCAGGCCCACCAACAGAGGGTGTCTGCCGGGGTTGGCGTCCCGGGCCCGCTGGCTGGGGGGGACAGGCCATTCCCGACCTCTGGCCAGGTTGCGGCCGGGCCCCCAGTGGGGTTGTCAGGTGCTTTGGCGCTCCCCCGATCCCCACGGCCAGGCCCGCGAGGTAGGTGCGGGGATGGGGAGGGGCGCGATGTGGGCATGCGGGGGGAGGGGAGGCGGAGTTTGGCGTGCGTGGGGGCGGGAGGTGATCACGTGCGTGGGGGGGGGGGAGGAGGTGGAGGGCTGTCTGGCGTGTTTGGAGATGGGACCGGGGAGGTGGTGCGAGTCCGGTGGTTGGCGCGTGCTGGACTTCCCGCTCTCCTTGTGCGCTTCCCTCCTTGATCGGAGAGGTGGGTCAGGCAGGTGCAGTTCTCTCCCAGCGCTCCATCGGTAACCGCTGCCGCCCGCTGGCAGCTGTTTGAGCGGGGGGAGGATGTTGGGGGTTCCACTGCCCCCCCACGCATCCACTAGCCCCCCCTCCGCATCCACTAGCCCCCCTCCACATCCACTAGCCTTCCCTCCGCATCCACTAGCCTTCCCTCCGCATCCACTATCCCCCCTCCGCATCCACTAGGCCCCCTCTGAATCCACTACCCCCCTCCGCATCCACTGCCCCCCCTCTTCATCCACTGCCCCCCTCCACATCCTCTGCCCCCCTCCGCATCCACTGCCCCCCCTCCGCATCCACTGCCCCCCCTCCGCATCCACTGCCCCCCCTCCGCATCCACTGCCCCCCCTCGGCATCCACTGCACCCCCTCGGCATCCACTGCACCCCCTCGGCATCCACGGCACCTCCTCCACATCCACGGCACCTCCTCCACATCCACTGCACCCCCTCCACATCCACTAGCCCCCCTCCGCCTCCACTCCACTCTGCAACTATAACACACATCACTGCGAAATGCTCAAAGAACTAGATTGGTCATCACTCAGTCTAGGCGCAAAGTTCACCTTTCCTGTCTTGCCTTCAAATTCTTTATGAGCAAGCAACCCAGCTACCTGAACAAGCTCCTCACCCCTACCACATGCAGCACTTATCACCTGAGATCTGACTCTAAAAGACTGTTCATGGTCCCAAGGCTCAACAAAGTATCCGGCCGTTCCTCCTCTCACCGTGCACCCCAAAACTGGAACAACCTGCCAGAGACTCTCACATCCACCATCAGTTTAAGTTCTTTCAAATCTAAGGCTGTCACACATTTTAATCTGGTCTGTAACTGTTTCATACGCCCATAATATATATTTTCTTTAACTGTGCATGCAATGTCTTGTATATAATGTATACCCTGCTCATTTATGTAACTGTATTTGTAACCATGTATTATTTGTCTTAACTCTGTGCCCAGGACATACTTGAAAACGAGAGATAACTCTCAATGTATTACTTCCTGGTAAAATATGTTATAAATAAATAAAATAAACTAGCCCCCCTCCGCATCCACTGCCCCCCCTCCGCATCCACTGCCCCCCCTCCGCATCCACTGCCCCCCCTCCGCATCCACTGCCCCCCCTCTGCATCCACTGCCCCCCCTCCTGCATCCACTGCCCCCCCTCCGCATCCACTGCCCCCCCTCCGCATCCACTGCCCCCCCTCCGCATCCACTGCAACCCCTCCGCATCCACTGCAACCCCTCCGCATCCACTGCACCCCTCCGCATCCACTGCACCCCCTCCGCATCCACTGCACCCCCTCCGCATCCACTGCACCCCCTCCAACTCCGCTAGCCCCCCTCTGACTCTGCTAGCCCCCCTCCGCCTCCGCTAGCCCCCCTCCGCCTCCGCTAGCCCCCCTCCACCTCCGCTAGCCCCCCTCCGCCTCCACTAGGCCCCCCTCTGCCTCCACTAGGCCCCCCTCTGCATCTACTAGGCCCCCCTTTGCATCCACTAGGCCCCCCTCTGCATCCACTGCCCCCCCTCCATATCCACTACACCCCATCCACTGCACCACCTCCACATCCACTGCACCCCCTCCACATCTACTGCACCCTCCACTGCACCCCCTCCACATCTACTGCACCCCCTCCACTGCACCCCCTCCACATCCACTAGCCCCCCTCCGCCTCTACTAGCCCCCCTTCGCATCCACTGCCCCCTCCACTTCCACTGCACTTCCTTCACATCCACTAGCCCCCCTCCACCTCCACTAGCCCCCCTTCGCATCCACTGCCCCCTCCACATCCACTGCACCCCCTCCACATTCACTAGCTTCCCTCCACATCCACTAGCCCCCCTCTGCATCCACTAGCCTCCCTCCGCATCCACTGCCCCCCCTCCCTGACACCATCCGCAAGGTAAGTCTGAAGTTGATATGTATTGCGGTGGTGGGTGTATTTTGTATATGTATTGGGGAGGTGGGTGTATTTTGTATATGTATTGGGGAGGTGGGGGTATTTTGTATATGTAAGGGGGAGGTGGTGGTAATGTGTATATGTATTGGGGTGGTGCGGGTCTTTTTAAAATGTATTAGGGCCACCCACCAACGCACACAGTCACCCACCCACATCAACCACCCATCCACGCATGCAGTCACCCGCCCACGCACCCACCCACCCAGGCAGTCATTCAGTCACCCACCCAGGCAGACAGTCAGTCAATCAGCCATCCAGGCAGTCAGCCAAAGGCAGTCAGTCAGTCACCCAGGCAGTCAGTCAGTCACCCAGGCAGTCAGTCACCCCCCACCCAGGCAGTCAGTCAGTCACCCACTCAGGCAGTCTGTCACAAACCCACCCAACCAGGCAGTCAGTCACCCACCCAGGCACTCAGTCAGTCAGTCAAAAACAGGTCAGTCAGTCACCCACCCACCTATCCAGTTAGTCACCCACCCAGGCAGTCAGTCGGTCACCCAGGCAGTCAGTCGGTCACCCAGGCAGTCAGTCAGTCAACCCATCCAGTCACCCACCCAGTCAGTCACCCACCCAGGCAGTCATTCACCCACCCAGTCAGTTAGTCACCCACCCAGGCAGGCAGTCAGTCACCCACCCAGACAGGCAGTCAGTCACCCACCCAGGCAGTCACCCAACCACCCTGGCAGTACTTCACCCAGTCAGTCAGTTAACAGTTAAGTAAAAGTTGTGCGCTAATTTTTTGTACCGTGGTAGGTGCGCTATGGGTTGGGGTGGGGGGGGGCTGCTCCTTTCATTTGTCCTGGGCCCCATGATTTCTGTTGCCTATGAGAAGAACCTGAGGATCACAAAAAGCCTGTCCTGTTCCCCACAACATCGCTGAAGCCCATCTCTCCTGGAGCCAAACAGGTACAAAGCACTTCACAGACCTGTTGCTTAGGCAAAATCTCCCCGGGGGGGGGGGGGGGGGGGGGGGGGGGAGCAGTGCTACATATATAATTCATGAATGCTAAATGGGAATGTTAAGGGCGGATTGGGGAGAAAATCTCAGGGGCCGATTCACAAAGCAATGATAAAATCAGTGCTTTTGCAGCCAACCATGGGGCCTACGTACTAAGCGCCGATAAAAAAAAATCACTGTTCTGTTTGTAAGGGGGTCACCCCCGGTTCCCCTGATCTTCCTTTGCCCCCTGCCTTACCCCTGTGGCAGTGGGGGAAGGGGATGGCGACTTCTCCCGGCGGGCACCGCCATCTTGGTTGTGGCACGAGATTTGCGCAATGCGCAGAGGTTGGCCAGGGTAGCGGTGGCCATTGCCAGTGTGCCGGAGCTCTGGGAGGTTGCGCAGGCACAGTTAAGCGTAGCGGCGGCCATTACAGCTTCGCACATGCGCAGTAAAGATCGCGCATGCGGTCCCCATAGGAAAGAGCTGTGCCAAGGACTACAATTCCCAGCAGCCTCTGGGGATTGCACTTTCAGCCTGGTCACAGACAGCATTGAAGCCAATAGAGCTGGCAGATTCTCATGCTGCAGAGTTGCAACAATGTTGTGTGCAGACAGGGTTTTTGTCAGTTGAATCCAGGAAGAGATTGGGGATGGTGGTGTACACAGAGCAGGGCTCTGCTGTACTAGGCCAGAGAAACCCCAGGCCCAGGTAGGCCCCACTCCCAACTAGGTTAGTGGGTAAGTTCATAGGGAAGGCCCCTTAGGTAGGGACCCGGCTCTATCTGAATCTGAGTCTTGTCAGTGGCACAGCTGCAGTGCTGTGTGCTCTGACAAGAAAAGACAGTGTGGCTTGCAGTGCAGCCACAGCAATTACTGCATTAGGCCAGTAACCCCCCCTAGGCCCCAGATAGGTCCTGAACTCCCCAGTTTGTGGTGCTACAGGGACAGGCCCTATGCTAGGGACCCTGTCATAGTAGTACTAGTGTTAGATAGGGACACAGCGGACGCTGCGCTCCCCGAGAAGAGACTTGGGCTCAAGTTAAAGAGACAGAGACTATCTCCAGGGTGGGATCGCCCCTGGTGGAACCTCGTGCGAGGAAACACCGGATCAGACGGGATCACCAAGCGGCAGATCCTTTTCGAAGTTGCTCGCAGGCCAGAGTGCAGGAGCGCTCGGCAGGTACCTTCCTAAGTCCACCAACGTATTCTAACATATCACAATTACACACAGTGGCAGCGCTGACCACGGGACAAAGGGGTTAGGCTGTGGACACGGTGTGGGGGTACACGGTGGTGGGTAGGTACACTCCTAGTGGAGTGAAAGACACTTGGGACTGAGTTATATTGTGGAGTTACCCTCTAGGGCAGGGGTGGGGAACGTCCGGCCCGCTGGCCGTGTAAGGCCCGCGAAGTCATTTGGTCCGGCCCCCGGGAAGCAAGCCTGCAAGAATGGTTTTTTTTTTTTAGCCCGCCTCTTCCCTCAGCACTGCCCCCCTCCCTTCTCTCCTCCAGTAATGCGGGCTCCTTTGGCTCCGCCCCTCTGTCCCTCCCTTTAGGCTCCGCGGGCCTTCCAGTCTCTCAGCTGCACTGGCTACCAATGCTGCTCCAGCAGCCCATCCACGGGCCCCAGGTAACCCACATGCCCCCTTATACTCCCTCCCAGGCACCTTACCCACCCCAAGGGGGGAGAGGGTTTATTTTTGTGTGTTTGCAGAGGTGGGCTTATTGTGTGTCTGTCTCTGTCATTGTGTGTGTGTGTGTGTGTGTGTGTGTGTCAATGTCACTGTGTGTGTGTGTGTGTGTGTGTGTGTGTGTGTGTGTGTGTGTGTGTCAATGTCACTGTGTGTGTGTGTGTGTGTGTGTGTGTCAATGTCACTGTGTGTGTGTGTGTGTGTGTGTGTGTGTGTGTGTGTGTGTGTGTGTGTGTGTGTGTGTGTGTGTGTGTGTGTGTGTGTGTGTGTGTGTGTGTGTGTGTGGTATTCACCTTCATTTTATCAAGCCACCTATGCACTTCTTCCCCAGTTAACCAATTGTTCATTAATATAGAGGTTGTGGCTTCCTCCTGTTGAACTATTTTTGCAATTGACTCCTCTCTAGTAAATAAAGAATAAAAAATTGATTTAATACCTCTGCCTTTTCCTTATCTCTAATAATTTGCCTGTATTTCACACTAATAGGGTTCTATATTCTCCTTTCTAAGCTTTTTGTTGTTCAAGTACTTAGGGTTTATCTTACGTTCTATTGCAATCCTTTTTTACATTTGATATTTTTGCCCGTTTGCAACTTTTGTTACATTCCTTATTATTCTGATATGTCTGCCTCTTTCTTTCCATTTTCTCCTCTACGTGTTTATTAAGCCACATTGATTTACACTTGTTTCTTTTATATTATGCATTTTGCCATGAGCAGAATTAAGTTTATGTACTCCCGGAGTTACATGGGGATGGCGGGAGGGTAGGGATACTTTCAAGATCAAATAAATGTTAGAACGGTAACATTGCAACTCAGTAATAACTAGGAATTTTCTGTTCACAAGGAGATAACAAAATGATACATTATTACTTGTGTTAAGCACCTACTGTAAACTTGCCCAGGTATATCAAACTAAATAACAGCTAACAAACATACTGCAATATTAAGATCAATATCTTGCATAGGACACAAAATAGCTGCCAAAAGGCTCAGAGTACAACACACGGTGATGCTTACAGACTACACTAGCATGCCACTTTACCTCAAATATTTGTTCATTCTTGTTTACGAAACGTGTTTGTACAATGAAAAATTGCAAGATCCAATATTGTATGATATACTTAAAAAATATAAGGCCAGACACTTTCATTGTAATTATGGAACAATGGGCACAGCTATTGAAGATAGTTACAGACTTCTGCGTACCCACTTTTCTTGAATGCACTATTATTAGGTGTAATTTATTCCGTTTAAAAATGCACCATTTTTCTTCTTTAATGTAGCTCAATATTTTTGTGCCCAAAAATGCATGCCCTAGAATAGATATACAGGTGATAATAAAAAAAATACAGCTGTGCAAACGTTAAGCTACAAGAAGTTAACAAAGTAGAGATGAATTTCATTCCCAAAGGAGCAGATTAAAGCTGCAGTTCAGTCTTTTTTTTTTTTTTTTTTAAGTTATTTTTTTACTTCAATAGTTTCATGTGTGCAATCTCTAATTACCTAAAGAACTGTATAGCTGCCGGTCAATTCGTTCTCCATTTTTTGATAGGCGAAATTTGGTGACATAATTAGAGCTGGCATATGTTTATATTCTGCCTCTGTCACTCAGTGGAAGCTCATGAATATTCATGAGCAGTCCTGCACTGACATGTGCTAGAGGGAGGGCAGGGCTGACAAACGGGTGTGCCAGGGCTTGTGACAGGACATGAAGGGGCAGTGCCTTAGCAAATGGTTGTTAAAATAGAATACAAAAAAATTGGTCTTTCAAAGTTGTTATTTTAAAAACAGAAAATGCTAAAAGTATTTTTTCTTACTACAAAACTGATTTATTAAAAAAAACACATGCAGGATATTGACTGAACTGCAGCTTTAAGTCTATTTTCAGTTGCAGTAGAGACATATTCCTTTATACCAATACATTGTATCTAGCAGATACATAATATGACACTGTATCTACTAGAAGAAACAGTGGCTACAAAGAGGTACCGAGAATATTTATAGTCTCTAAGACCTCTGCAATGCTTAAACTGTATTTTAAAATGTAATCCATATATCAAGAAAAAAAGATTGAGTGATTTCTGTGTGGCCAGTGGGCATTTCCACAGAAGATGTTAAAACACATACCATTTCAGCACATAAATAAGAATTCTCTTAAGTATTTAGCTGCTGTCAGACTATTAAAACACGTTATTGATTTTTTTCAAGGTGCCTGAGGTTTTCACAAATGAAAAGATCTCGAGTTGAAAGAGAAAAATGATTCAAATGTAAATGTATTGGAGATAATGTGGCAGCTTTCACCCAAAAAACAAATGCATTTGTTGTAAAGCACTTCTTTTGGAGAGGCCTGATGTGCAGGGAAGAGGTAAAATCATTCCAATAAGAAATATGTGGTAAAGTTACATTTTTCCACTTCAGAAAGCTACTGTATAAAACATTGAAATGAAATTATAACACCCACATATGTCACTGTGTGTGTGTGTGTGTGTGTGTGTGTGTGTGTCACTGTGTGTGTGTGTGTGTGTGTGTGTGTGTGTGTGTGTGTCAATGTCACTGTGTGTGTGTGTGTGTGTGTGTGTGTGTGTGTCAATGTCACTGTGTGTGTGTGTGTGTGTGTGTCAATATCACTGTGTGTGTGTGTGTGTGTGTGTGTGTGTGTGTGTGTGTGTGTGTGTGTGTGTGTGTGTGTGTCAAAGTCACTGTGTGTGTGTGTGTGTGTGTCAATGTCACTGTGTGTGTCAATGTCACTGTGTGTGTGTGTGTGTGTGTGTGTGTGTGTGTGTGTGTGTGTGTGTGTGTGTGTGTGTGTGTCAATGTCACTGTGTGTGTGTGTCAATGTTACTGTGTGTGTGTGTGTGTGTCAATGTCACTGTGTGTGTGTGTGTGTGTGTGTGTGTGTGTGTGTTTGTCAATGTCACTGTGTGTGTGTATGTGTGTGTGTCAATGTCACTGTGTGTGTGTGTGTGTGTGTGTGTGTGTGTGTGTGTGTGTGTGTGTCAATGTCACTGTGTGTGTGTGTGTGTGTGTGTGTTTGTCAATGTCACTGTGTGTGTCAATGTCACTGTGTGTGTGTGTGTGTGTGTGTGTGTGTGTGTGTGTGTCAATGTCACTGTGTGTGTTTGTGTGTGTGTGTGTGTGTGTGTCAATGTCACTGTGTGTGTGTGTGTGTCAATGTCACTGTGTGTGTGTGTGTGTGTCAATGTCACTGTGTGTGTGTGTCAATGTCACTGTGTGTGTGTGTTAATGTCACTGTGTGTGTGTGTGTCAATGTCACTGTGTGTGTGTGTGTGTGTGTGTGTGTGTGTGTCAATGTCACTGTGTGTGTGTGTGTGTGTCAATGTCACTGTGTGTGTGTGTGTGTGTCAATGTCACTGTGTGTGTGTGTGTGTGTGTGTCAATGTCACTGTGTGTGTGTGTGTCAATGTCACTGTGTGTGTGTCAATGTCACTGTGTGTGTGTGTGTGTGTGTGTCAATGTCACTGTGTGTGTGTCAATGTCACTGTGTGTGTGTGTGTGTCAATGTCACTGTGTGTGTGTGTGTGTGTGTGTGTGTCAATGTCACTGTGTGTGTGTCAATGTCACTGTGTGTGGGTCAATGTCACTGTGTGTGTGTGTGTGTGTGTGTGTGTGTCAATGTCACTGTGTGTGTGTGTGTGTGTCAGTCACTGTGTCTGTGTGTGTCAATGTCACTGTGTGTGTGTGTGTGTGTGTGTGTGTGTGTCAATGTCACTGTGTGTGTGTGTGTGTGTGTGTGTGTGTGTGTGTGTGTTTGTCAATGTCACTGTGTGTGTCAATGTCACTGTGTGTGTGTGTGTGTGTGTGTGTGTGTGTGTGTGTGTGTCAATGTCACTGTGTGTGTGTGTGTGTGTGTCAATGTCACTGTGTGTGTGTGTGTGTGTGTGTGTGTGTGTGTGTCAGTCACTGTGTCTGTATGTGTCAATGTCACTGTGTGTGTGTGTGTGTGTGTGTGTGTGTCAGTCACTGTGTGTGTGTGTGTCAATGTCACTGTGTGTGTGTGTGTGTGTGTGTGTGTGTGTGTGTGTGTGTGTGTGTGTGTGTGTGTGTGTGTGTGTGTGTGTGTGTGTGTGTGTGAATGTCACTGTGTGTGTGTGTGTGTGTGTGTCAATGTCACTGTGTGTGTGTCAATGTCACTGTGTGTGTGTCAATGTCACTGTGTGTGTGTGTGTGTGTCAATGTCACTGTGTGTGTGTGTCAATATCAATGTGTGTGTGTGTGTGTGTGTGTGTGTGTCAATGTCACTATGTGTGTGTGTGTGTGTGTGTGTGTGTGTGTGTGTGTGTGTGTGTGTGTGTGTGTGTGTGTTAATGTCACTGTGTGTGTGTGTGTGTGTGTCAATGTCACTGTGTGTGTGTGTGTGTTTCAATGTCACTGTGTGTGTGTGTGTGTGTCAATGTCACTATGTGTGTGTGTGTGTGTGTGTTAATGTCACTGTGTGTGTGTGTGTGTGTGTGTGTGTGTGTGTGTCAATGTCACTGTGTGTGTGTGTCAATGTTACTGTGTGTGTGTGTGTGTGTCAATGTCACTGTGTGTGTGTGTGTGTGTGTGTGTGTTTGTCAATGTCACTGTGTGTGTGTATGTGTGTGTGTCAATGTCACTGTGTGTGTGTGTGTCACTGTCACTGTGTGTGTGTGTGTGTGTGTGTGTGTGTGTTTGTCAATGTCACTGTGTGTGTCAATGTCACTGTGTGTGTGTGTGTGTGTGTGTGTGTCAATGTCACTGTGTGTGTGTGTGTGTGTGTGTGTGTCAATGTCACTGTGTGTGTGTGTGTCAATGTCACTGTGTGTGTGTGTGTGTCAATGTCACTGTGTGTGTGTGTGTGTGTGTGTGTGTCAATGTCACTGTGTGTGTGTGTGTCAATGTCACTGTGTGTGTGTGTGTGTGTGTGTGTTAATGTCACTGTGTGTGTGTGTGTCAATGTCACTGTGTGTGTGTGTGTGTGTGTGTGTGTGTGTGTGTGTCAATGTCACTGTGTGTGTGTGTGTGTGTGTGTCAATGTCACTGTGTGTGTGTGTGTGTCAATGTCACTGTGTGTGTGTGTGTCAATGTCACTGTGTGTGTGTGTGTGTCAATGTCACTGTGTGTGTGTGTGTGTGTCAATGTCACTGTGTGTGTGTCAATGTCACTGTGTGTGTGTCAATGTCACTGTGTGTGTGTGTGTCAATGTCACTGTGTGTGTGTGTGTGTGTGTGTGTGTCAATGTCACTGTGTGTGTGTGTCAATGTCACTGTGTGTGTGTCAATGTCACTGTGTGTGGGTCAATGTCACTGTGTGTGTGTGTGTGTGTGTGTGTGTGTGTGTGTGTGTCAATGTCACTGTGTGTGTGTGTGTGTGTCAGTCACTGTGTCTGTGTGTGTCAATGTCACTGTGTGTGTGTGTGTGTGTGTGTGTGTGTGTGTCAATGTCACTGTGTGTGTGTGTGTGTGTGTGTGTGTGTGTGTTTGTCAATGTCACTGTGTGTGTCAATGTCACTGTGTGTGTGTGTGTGTGTGTGTGTCAATGTCACTGTGTGTGTGTGTGTGTGTGTGTGTGTGTGTGTGTGTGTGTGTGTGTGTGTGTGTGTGTGTGTCAATGTCACTGTGTGTGTGTGTGTGTGTGTGTGTGTGTGTCAGTCACTGTGTCTGTATGTGTCAATGTCACTGTGTGTGTGTGTGTGTCAGTCACTGTGTGTGTGTGTGTCAATGTCACTGTGTGTGTGTGTGTGTGTGTGTGTGTCAATGTCACTGTGTGTGTGTGTGTGTGTGTGTGTGTGTGTGTGTGTGTGTGTGTGTGTGTGTGTGTCAATGTCACTGTGTGTGTGTCAATGTCACTGTGTGTGTGTCAATGTCACTGTGTGTGTGTGTGTGTCAATGTCACTGTGTGTGTGTGTCAATATCAATGTGTGTGTGTGTGTGTGTGTCAATGTCACTATGTGTGTGTGTGTGTGTGTGTGTGTGTGTGTCAATGTCACTGTGTGTGTGTGTGTTTCAATGTCACTGTGTGTGTGTGTGTGTGTGTCAATGTCACCGACGTGCTGATCGGCTCTCTGAAAAGGGCTCACACGGCGATTTTTTTCTTCAGCAGGGTGAGTCCCTGCGCAAATCTCACCAGAGATCAACCATTTTTAATATAAAATGTAATACTTGTGTATTGTAGCAGGGGGTCTCCGGAGCAGAATTGCATTGATTTGAGGTCCGGGGATCCCCTGCTTCCCGAGATACAGGTCCCGTTATAGGGTGCCGGTATCACCTATGCATTTTATTCCCACGGTCACGTAACGCGTGACATTTAAATGCATAGGAGATACCAGCACCCCATAACGGAGCCTATATCTCAGGAAGCAGGGTGTCCCTGGACCTCAAATCAACGCGGTTCTGCTCCGGAGACCCTCTGCTCATCCACATTAGTATTAAAACCCAAATAAAAAAAAACTAATTTGTTACCGTAGCGTCTATCTGCTATGGTAATGAAGCTGTTTTAATATATTTTTTATTAATAGTGTGAGGGAGCAGGGGGTTTCCTGAGCTGAACTGCTTTGATTTCTGCCTCAGGGACCCCATGCTTCCCGAGTTACAGTCCCTGGTATGCGGCATCGGTGCCGGTATCACTGCCATTTCTAAATCGTCCGGGTGTCCTCGGGTGGTGTTCGGGGGTGTCAAAAAAAACTAATTTGGAAGACATTGCAATAAATACAGATATGGATATTATCTTATTTGCCCACTATTAAATAAAACATAAGCCAGGCAGCATAAATTAACCTTTCTACTGAACCCTGACATCATGAAGGTCATCTTCGTCAGCATATTACAGGTCCATGTCCTCCGAAGCCAGCAAGAATACATTAAAAAAAAATACAATCCAATGGCCCCTAACCCCTTAGCAGTTAATAACCGCTATAGTAATTAAGAGGTTAACCTACCCTGCCCTGCTACCCACTCACGAGGCCTAACCACCCACTCAATGGCCACTATACCCACCCTGTACCCATTGATTAGAATAGTGGTACATCATACCCATAGTAAATGGTCATCCTAAGAAAAATGCATGAAGGCCCAAGGGGGGGGGGGGGAAGAGAGAGAGAGCTGAGGGGAAGAGATCAAGCTGAGGGGAAGAGAGTGTGCTGGGGGAGAGAGTGTGCTGGGGGAGAGAGAGTGCTGGGGAGAGAGAGAGTGCTGGGGAGAGAGAGAGAGAGTGCTGGGGAGAGAGAGAGAGAGTGCTGGGGAGAGAGAGAGTTCTGGGGAGAGAGATAGAGTGCTGGGGAGAGAGAGTGCTGGGGAGAGAGAGAGAGTGCTGGGGAGAGAGAGTGCTGGGGAGAGTGTGCTTGGTGAGAGCTGGGGGAGAGAGAGCGAGCTGAGGGGGGGAGAGAGAGCTGAGGAGATAAAGAGCTGAGGCGAGAGTGCTGAGAGGGAAGAGAGCTGAGGGGGGAGAGAGAGAGCTGAACGGGGGCAGAGAGAGAGCGAGCTGAGGGGGGGGGAGAGAGCTGAGGCGAGAGAGCTGAGAGGGGAGAGAGAGCTGAGAGGGGAGAGAGAGCTGAGGGGGCAGAGAGAGAGAGCTGAGGGGGGCAGAGAGAGATAACTGAGGGGGAGACAGATCGGAGGGGGGAGGGCGGAGAGAGCTGAGGGGGAGAGAGCTGGAGGGAGGTGCTCATGGGGGGGGGTAGCTGATGATGATGAGGGGAAGAGCTGATGATGGTGATGAGGAGGAGGGGGAGAGATTATGAGGAGGGATGATGAGAGAAGATCAGGAAGGATGGAGCAAAAAATTAGTCCGTATTTATATTAATAGGGCCCTGAATTTTTATTTGCCTGGGGGCCCACCCATGTCTAGCTATGCCACTGTGTAGGAGCATATGGAAAGTAAAGTGATGGAGGGTGTGTAGAGCCTCATCGCTTTATCAGCTTATAGAAGAAAATACATTACAGTTGCCTTTGGAGAGCAGTTTGCAATTGAGTACAAGCCAAAAATTAACACTGTTAGCAGGTGAGGCATATCTGTTGCGCAAGATACAAAGACAAAAGAAACAGCGCAAAAAACCTCATAGTGTAGTATATATAAAATTATAATGTGATAAAACAGGTGAGTATTGCACGTACATCAGTTCAATAAATACTAGCAGTACATGTTTTGGACATGTTACCAGTCAGCAACAGATGGTGGGTAAGGATCACCGGATAACTCCCCTTCTCCTCTCACGTCTCACTTGTTGTACCGCTCAGGACGCCGTGATACAGGGCAGCAGCCCCTCAGCATGGATATAGCAACCCGGTGGAGTACAGCTGTCTCCTGACGTGTTAGCTGTGGCAGTTTGCGGGGAAGCGAGCTCTCAGTCACTAGCTTTCAGGCATGTGTCTGCACGTGTGGCCTCCGCTTGCAGCATGCATCGGATGACGTCATCAAGCAGCGCCGATCACTCAGCAGTCTCAGCCGGCCACAGGAGCGTAGAGAGCATAGGGTGCAAAACGGGGATGGAGCCAAGTAGCAAAATAGGGTAAAAACACATTGCATGTAGTGTCAGAATGCGCCCTCTTATCCAACGCGTTTCGTACTTCAAAGGTACGTTTGAAGTACGAAACGCGTTGGATAAGAGGGCGCATTCTGTCACTACCTGCAGTGTGTTTTTACCCTATTTTGCTACTTGGCTCCATCCCCGTTTTGCACCCTATGCTCTACGCTCCTGTGGCCGGCTCAGACTGCTGAGTGATCGGCGCCGCTTGATGACGTCATCCGATGCGCGCTGCAAGCGGAGGCCACACGTGCAGACACACGCCTGAAAGCCAGTGACTGAGAGCTCGCTTCCCCGCAAACTGCCACAGCTAACACGTCGGGAGACAGCTGTACTCCACCGGGTTGCTATATCCATGCTGAGGGGCTGCTGCCCTGTATCACGGCGTCCTGAGCGGTACAACAAGTGAGACGTGAGAGGAGAAGGGGAGTTATCCGGTTATCCTTACCCACCATCTGTTGCTGACTGGTAACATGTCCAAAACATGTACTGCTAGTATTTATTGAACTGATGTACGTGCAATACTCACCTGTTTTATCACATTATAATTTTATATATACTACACTATGAGGTTTTTTGCGCTGTTTCTTTTGTCTTTGTATCTTTAGCCCTGGTCTGTGGAGCCATTCCACGAATCTAGCAGCATATCCTCACTATTTAAAGTAACAGGTTTATATTATTATCACTGAATTATCACTTTTTAACACAAAATCATGATTAATAGAGCGCAGTTCACCCTTTATATCTGTTGCTCACATACTGTATCTCATGAAGCCATATAGCCGACAAGGATTAACTAAAGAAGAAATCTTTAATTACAGACTTTCCAGAGCAAGACGCTGTGTGGAGTGTGCATTCGGTATTATGACTGCAAAATGGAGATTACTATTAAAAGCTATAGAAACGTATGTGCCAAATGCAAAGAAAATTTGAAATGTGTGGCTTTACTGCATAATATGTTATTGATTTGGAAGGTACATCCGATGGGTCCGCGTTGTACTGTGTGCCTATAGTTGCTACCCAGCTTCAAAGATCTAGGGGAAATAATCCACCTGGAAACAGGGCCAAATACATCCGTGAATCTTTCCAAGATTATTTTAATGCAGAAGGAGCCATCCTATGCCAAAATAGTGTTTAATAATTGTTAATAACCAATAAACATACTACATTTAAACTATAGGTCCTGTCCAGTACTTTATATTACTAAAGTTTTAAGTATGTGATTGTAAGAGACGTGTTCAGAGCTACGCAATGGAGACCGTTTAAAGTGAAACTAAAATTAGGCTTTTGCCTGTTCCTTTAACACAGCAAAAATATTTAAGCAAAAGAAAAACCTGCTCCACTTTGGAGAATATCTATACACACACAGATATATAACAGTCCCATAAGAAAGTCGTATCTGTTTCTTGTAGCTGTAGGGGAAGGCTTCTGTGCTCTCCTGGGTCTGCACCCTTGTGTGCTATAGAAATATCAGGATCCAGGTTTAGAATTCTTGTCCCCTTTGTCTTGCTGTCAGCCTGCAGTCTCTTTGCAGCTCAAGACATCTGTCCTTCCTTGGTTCAGACCTCAATTGTGAGACTAAGGAATCCCCCCTTTCTGTGTCTCACATGACACAATTTCACAAAGCTGTGATTAGGCATGTGGAGTTGGTTGATTGCACACCAGCAATTAACCAGCAGACTGCTGGATTAGAGGCAAGTTTCGGAACAGGGATAAGTCCTGTTACAGTGATATTATATTTTCTATATTTTTTATATTAAGACTGTCACTTTTTTCTTACTGAAATGTTGCTGTACACTTAATAAATGAGAGAAAAACGGACATGGTTTAAAACAGTGAAAACATTTATTGGTGAAACATGTAAAACTCAACCTAACTTAAATATTTTAACTGGTTCAAAAGGGTAACAAAAAGGCCAGGTACAATGCACCGTAACATATTTTTCTATTGATTCTCTTCAAATTTTTGAACAGCCGTAAAACAGCAGCTGTGATTTCCTGGCGTACTATTAATTTACAAACCTGATCCAATTGTTTAATATAAGGAAGTAGACTTCCTAAAAAATCTCATTCTTCGTCAACTGGGTCTTTGAATACGAGACATAATTTCCAATTTCTGGGCTTCAATAGTAACTAATTGTTTTTTAAGGTCACTAGCAGGCCTTGTTTTTTTTTGGCAGCGGTTCTGGGATGTAGCTGACTCGAAACGATAAGTCAGTCAATGGTCACGTCACCAGCTGCCTCTTCGGTACTTCCTGACGGTTCCATGTTCGAAACGGTTTATGCTGGCATCATTTGATCTTTCAAGAAATCCATAATTTTGTAAAATGGCCACGAGGATGAGAATTCATAGGTTGTATTGTATGTCTTTATTTATATAGCGCCATTAATGTACATAGCGCTTCACAGTAGTAATACATGTGGTAATAAAATAAATAACAGATAATATAAATAACAGATCATGGGAATAAGTGCTTCAGACATAAAAGTAACATTAAGGAAGAGGAGTCCCTGCCCCGAGGAGCTTACAGTCTAATTGGTAGGTAGGGAGAACGTACAGAGACAGTAGGAGGGAGTTCTGGTAAGTGCGTCTGCAGGGGGCCAAGCTTTATGTATCATGTGTTCAGAATATCCATTCATATGCTTCTTTAAGCAAGTGTGTCTTAAGGTGGGTCTTAAAGGTGGATAGAGAGGGTGCTAGTCGGGTACTGAGGGGAAGGGCATTCCAGAGGTGTGGGGCAGTCAGTGAAAAAGGTTTAAGGCTGGAGAGGGCATTAGATACAAAGGGGTAGAAAGAAGACATCCTTGAGAAGAACGCAAGAGTCTGGATGGTGCATAACGAGAAATTAGGGCTGAGATGTAAGGAGGGGCAGAAGGGTGTAAAGCTTTAAAAGTGAGGAGAAGAATGGAGTGTGAGATGCGGGATTTGATCGGAAGCCAGGAGAGGGATTTCATGAGGGGAGATGCTGAGACAGATCTAGGAAAGAGTTCTTGGACCTGCGTCCCATGAGCATGGCTGTTTCTGTTTTTTAACACTCTGTGGTAGGAATCTCATAGATTTTTCCACTTTCTTTTCGCAAGCTCAGCTAAAAAAATAAAAATTAAAAATGAACATCCAATGGTGAATCAATTTGCAATTCAACACTTTTTCAGGCTATAAATCAAGCATTTTTCAATTACAACCTTCAACAACATCATGCAATAGATCAAGTTTTCAGCAATTACATAAATACACATTTTAATGCAATAGTTCAAGCATGAAAATGAATAAATACATTAACTTACATGAAACGAACAATATTTGTGCAATTTCTTTCCACAACTTATCGTACCAATTTCTGTTATGGTAATACTTGCTCCGTTCATTCCATAGAGGATTTCTTTTAAAGACCTCTGAAATCAATTGTTCGATATTTGAATTACCCATGATATTATAAGACAGGAAAGCACACCACCACTCTAGGAACTTAGAAACATGTAGGTTGGGCTGTTCCCAGGCAGAATAATGGTGCTTTGCTCTGATTGGTTTCACCAGATCACGTCACCCTGTCATCAAAGTACAAAACCAAATAATTTTATCTCCTCCAGCTTCGCTCTTCCCGACGCTCACGTGCACGCACTATAGACGTTCCCATGCACATGTTTCATCGCGCTGCTTGCTCAGTCGCGCTTGACAAGCATGGACACGGCCTAAGGCCTCGTCCAAGGTGGCGCTGGGCGGGCGCACTCACGATCGCCACGATGAGACACATTGCGACAAAGTGTATGGCCAGCGTGAGCGGGCGTGCACACCTGCTCGGCGCTTAGCTGCTTTCCGAGCAAGCAAATTTGAATTCGCTGCTTGCAAGCGCGTCACGTGAGCGGTTCGCCCAATGAGGGCGAACCAGCTCCGTGACGTCAAGGCCGCGCCCCCAGACGCGCGCGTACCTAGCCGGCCATGAATCGCCCGGCCGAGCAGGGCGCAGCGCATGAGCACCAGTGCGCCCGTTCCCTACCTGGCCGAGGCCTTAAGTTCTCGTTGCAGCCTCTTGCGATGTCATACTCTCAATTACCTCACAGCCGTTGGCCGGTGGGCATGTCCATCAATTTGCTTAAGTGCCCTTTGGGGTGTTTCATTGTAATAAAACATTTTTTAATACTAATCACTATACAATTTCCATTGGGGTTTAGAGGACTACAAACTGGGATTCATTTTCCTTCTTGAGTGTGAAATCCTTAGAACTCTGCTTTCCGGTGTTATACATGTCCGAAAAATGGCACAAAAAGGCTTCCAGGAATGTTAACCAAACAAAAAAAGGTATTTTGTGCCAGAACAAAGATTAATTCACAAGAGCGGAACCCAGCAGTGCAGGAATACGTTTAGTAAGTGGGGGTGCTATAAACACAGAATAACACATATACATTTTCATAATATATCTCTACCCGTTTACAAACCAACCCCTAAAGTTACCAGCACTGATTATTGCTCTTCCCCAGCATTATCGCGCAGACTCATCTGTCAACCACACACTTCCTACACCCTACAGTAGACGTTTGCTACTTGAAGACTCGCGCGCACGGCATGCCGGTATATGTAGTTCTACCGGGAATCCTCTGTCAGTATACTCCAGGGCTGCCTCGTTTCCTGGACTACAACTCCCAGGAACACTTCGGCGCTGTCAACGGGTCGCCTGTTCTCTGGGTCTGTCACGTGATGCTCAGTATGGCTTCCCTGTGTCGCCGGTTCAGGAGCCTCTGCTGTGTTGAGTGAAGGTTTTGCGCAGGCCCGGCGGCGAGTGCGCCTTATTGTATGCCCTGTTATTAGGGAGACCGAGCAGAGCCCCGAGATGCAGAAGATCAAGTCCCTAATGACCCGTCAGGTAATGTCAGCCAGGAGATCACTGTGTATTCGTTAGGAGGAGCGGCCTGCGAGCCATGGAGGGGTTAAATCATTGCGGAGCAATACAGTGTGAGCTTTGCTTATACTGAAGGGGATCAATGCATGCATTGCAAAGCAATGCAGCCCGCTTCGGTGCCCATGGGGTTGTATTAATGCATTGAAAACCAGTATGATGTTGAAGGGGTTAATTTGATGCTTTACAATACAGTTCTCTGGTGCTGGAGGAACGGCATGAATGCTTTGCAATATATTTAGGTACTTCTGGTGCTTAAGAGGTTAACCTTTGTGGAGCAGTGTGTTTCTTGCCCCCCGGTATTGAAAGGTTTAAGGGACATTCAGCATGTAGTATAAGGCTATATCCCCATTATGTTCTAACTGCGCGGCGCGAACACGTACTGCCCCTGAATGTGGCTGGGCCCACTACGTAACTTGGCGCGCATTTGGCAGCTGCGCTTTACGACCAGTTTTTTAAAAGACATATAAAAATTGTATTGACAACTTGCCCCGTGAGGTCGTGGCCATGCCCCTGCAAAACTCCTGCCACGCCCACCCATCACAATCTGCTACAGACAGCGGGGAAGCGCTGTGCACGCGCTGCCACTCCGCCTGGCGCGCGTGCTACAGTGCCGACGGTGACCGCGGCCTTAGGCTGCGAACCCGCTGCGACCACCAGACCGTTGCCCGAATGGTCCCTGCCCCCGCTGCCTCCTTCCGGCAGGGCTGACTACGTACTGTGACGCGTCAGCCGGCCGATGCTGCAAGAATCTAGTGATTTTCGGCGTTGACGTGTCACGTGGTACGCGAGTCAGCCAATGGAGGGGAGGGAAGGAGCTAGATGGGAGGCGCCTTGGGCGGGGAGCAGGGAAGGAGCTGCAGGTTATTAAAGTGTGTGTATGTATGTGTATATGTATGTGTGTGGGGGGGTGGACGGCACCACGATCAGAGCCCCTCCCACTCCCCTCCCTCTCCATCTACCGGCTCCCTACATATCGCATATCGCATATCGCGGTCTGTGTCTGTCAACGCCCCACCTGTCTGCAGTGAGGGCGCGCTGACTGAGGGAGCGGGGCCTTAACCTAAGGCCTCGGACACGCTTACCGCTGGCGTGCTGAGGAGCGCTGAGGCTCAGGCCTCAGCAGCCGTCTCTCTACCGCAAGCGCTCTCAGCAGCCGTCAGGGGGCGGTCTGGGGGCGGGCGCGTCACTGGCCGGGGGTGGTCCGGGGAACCGCTCACGTGACTGGCCTGTCTCGCTGGCAAGCGGGGGAATTTTAAATTCCCCTAAGACCTGCGCTTCCGAAAGCGCGCGGAAGCGCAGGCGAGCCCCTACTAAAGCCGATCTAATTGCGGCTGTAGGGGCTCAGTGCTGAGCGGCAGCGCGCGCCAGCCAGCAAGCAGTAAGCATGGCCGAGGCCTTAGGCAGTAAGGTACCTTACAGCCTAATAAAGATAAGACTGTGGGGTGCCTTATGGTATTAAGACCGCGTAGTAAATACAGTCCTCTCATTGAGTAGAGAGAGGAAGATCATCAGGCACATGCAGAAGAGCAGGAACTTTTTTTTTTTTTTTAAGGTAGGGTGCTGTATGTACAATCAGTAACATACATAACCATAATATAAAAATGTATAAATCCAGCGGTGCCCACCCGCACCCCTAGTTACAGCCGCCATGGGCGCAGGTGCTACTAGTATCTTAACTAACATCCTTCGCTCAAAAAATATTTTGGGGGAGGGGATTATAAAAGTTTTTCAGTCGGTTTTCTAGTTATTTTCACTAATTGCAAAGTAACCCCACTCATTCCCTGTCACCTCATACATGGTAAATGTAAGAGTCTCTCAATAGTGGTTTTCCCCATTAAAAATGGTAATTTATGGTACTCCGCCAAACAATCCCGCTCAGTTTACAGATTATACCAACTATCAGTGTAAAATTAGAATCTCCTGCTTCTGTCCCTGTAGCCACCCAGAGAAGCCATGCTAGTCAAACTGCGTCTATAATGTTTCAGAATTAGCAGATTGACTATGAAAGCATGAGATTATGGATCAGGTCCAGATAGTTCTCATGCTATTGAAGACATTTTGGGCTGCTTTCGTGTGTGTGTGTGTGTGTGTGTGTGTGTGTGTGTGTGTGTGTGTGTGTGTGTGTGTGTGTGTGTGTGTGTGTGTGTGTGTGTGTGTGTGTGTGTGTGTGTGTGTGTGTGTGTGTGTGTGTGTCACCTGCAGGTAAGAATTTGGCATTTCAATTTGCCTCCCGCTAATGTTAACAGATTAGTTTGAACAATCTCAAACATCATAAAAGCCATGCTTATTAGCATTTGTCTTTGAAAAGGCTATCTCCATACTGTAAACACAGTTCAATAGAACTATTTTATCTAAATTAATCTGTTTACTGTATGTTTGCACAAAATAGCAATAGCACATGCCTTCTATTTAGCAGGTTTGTACAATTTAGACATTACATGAAAATGGCTATTTTCATCCAGCTTCTATAGATACAAATCAGGCATTGCGTGTTTCAGGCTACATTTGCTTTAGTATGCAAGTATTTTAACATTTCTAAGCCTGTATGTACTATAAATAGATAAACGCATGTGTGATTAGCTTTTGTGCAGGTTAAGCAGAAACGTGAAAGGTAGTGTGTATTTGATAAAAGCTCTGTACTTACAATAGAACATCATCCTCTAATCTAATTTACCTCATACTGACATTTTTTAATTTGAAAGTGTATAACTACTAATTAATAAAATAACAGATGCCTAATCTATGACTAATTAGCTTACTTTGCCAAATTGTGATTACTGTATTAAATCTAGACGTAGAATCTCACGTTGATATTCTTGCTGAGAGAGAGAGAGAGAGAGAGAGAGATTGAGAGAGAGAGAGAGATTGAGAGAGATTGAGAGAGAGAGATATTGAGAGAGAGAGAGAGATATTGAGAGAGAGAGAGAGAGAGAGAGAGAGATATTGAGAGAGAGAGAGAGAGAGATATTGAGAGAGAGAGAGAGAGAGAGATATTGAGAGAGAGATATTGAGAGAGAGATATTGAGAGAGAGAGATATTGAGAGAGAGAGAGAGATATTGAGAGAGAGAGATATTGAGAGAGAGAGATATTGAGAGAGAGAGATATTGAGAGAGAGAGAGATTGAGAGAGAGAGATTGAGAGAGAGAGATTGAGAGAGAGAGATTGAGAGAGAGATATTGAGGGAGAGAGAGATATTGAGGGAGAGAGAGATATTGAGGGAGAGAGAGATATTGAGAGAGAGATATTGAGGGAGAGAGAGATATTGAGAGAGATACAGTATTGAGATTGATTTGTGGGAGTGCTTTTTATTGAGGGAGCAGAACTAGCTGGGATAGAGCTCTGTAAATTGTGGTGCAGTGTGTTGGCACATGCAAAGGTGGAGGGGAGGAGTGTGGGGAAGTTGGATAGAAAAGAAAAGTTTATAATGGAATGAGGAAACAGCAAACCGAGCATTAGGGAGGGCATACAGTACAGTATTGGGATGCAGTGCAGGTGGTAGGGAGAGAAAGTTAGGAAGAGAGTTCTCAGGTATTGGAGGATATGAATTGAGATCAAAATGTATAAATCAGGCCTGAGGGAAGTATAAACGGGCGCTTACACAGCAGTTGATGAAGCTATAGTCTCAAAGTTGTGTATAAATTGCCATAGCATATAAGAAGGTAAATTCTCGCAAGTGCAGAGTTGATGCTGAAGTGATGAATCCAGTTATTTTTCTAAACCAACTCTAATATAACTCTACAGACACTTAACAAGTGAAGCCAATACAGACTGACTTGTATACTATAACAATCTCACATGACAATAAAAAGGAAGGGAGGGGAGATAAATTTGTTTCACTGGGGGGAGATTTGGTAGTCGAATTAACTTGTATATGCAGACATACCTGTATGAAGAGAAGATTCAGAATCTTCCTAAAAACATAGATTTCACGACCTATTATTACCTTTAGCCTATATTTACCTCTAATGTGTGCTGTACAGCAAAAAACAGTCATGCCTTTCTGAACTTCGCAGAAGAGGTTGAACTTTTGTTTGTTCACACTGTAATCATAACATGCAAGTAATGTTGTGATTTACATCGAAGTCATTTTGAAATCTTTAACAATTCAAGGTTTGTTTTCTTTATAAGATTTCAGGGGCTCGATTATCATTACCATGTGATGTTACTGAATAGGCCAGGAAAGTATGTTTAGGAAATAAGCCTGAAGTAATAAACTGCATTACACTAAGTTATTATACTTTTCAGTTCTATGCTGTATCTGGACCGTATTGGATACAAAATGCACCTACTGTGGCAAAGTCCCACAATGTACACTTTCAATAATAGAAATACTTCAGTGATTTCCTGTTCATGAAGATCTTGCACTGTTTTTGTTAGCGCTGCAGAGGCACGGGTACTGCAGATTAACATCTGACATGGTCTAGAGCAGGATTTTGTTTTTTATTTACTTTATTGTAGTTACCTACACAGCACAAGTGCTGGGGTGGCCAACCTGTGGCACGGGACCACAATATGATCCCTAATGGCATTTGGAATGAGCCGCCTAATGAAGGAGCAATTTAGAAAAATCTACTGAAATCAATTAAGCAAAGGAACACTGCGAAATCCTTACAATGAGAAAACACGACAGGGGAAACTTCTGAATATTAACATACATTTTGAAAATGAACACAATTTGAATAACTTGTTGAAATCAGCCATCCAAGCGATTTTTTTTAATAATTAAAAACATAAAATAAATCAAATCTATTTAAATATTTGAAACGGAATGTAAGTTATTTCCCCGTACTGTATTTGTTTTATGAGCAGAAGTTTTCAGCAATGAACGTTGTTCAAAACCAAGTACAGATCTGCATTGACAGACGCTCATGTGGGCGCCGCCTGCTTCTGTTATCCACCTCGGAAATCAATCCTAATACTGAGACACTGTTACCTGAAGTGCAAGTTCACAAATCACATTGACACATTTTACATTGTGATTTTTCTTTCTTCTTCTTTTTGTTTTTTTTTTATTAAGATTTCAAGATTTTTTTTCTTCTCAATATAAGATGTTTGTAATATACAGTATTAATGTTTTTATTATCCTTGTTTACGTTTGGCGTTGTTTAGTTTGAGCTATTTAAACTGGGTGTAGGGTGCAGAATGACAGCGGCCCAACTAAAAAAAAAATGGTGCCCAATTTTTTTTTTTTACCCTGAAACGCACATGTAAGTGAAGCTAATGTAAATCCCTATCGTACAAATGTTATAAATGCTTGCAAAAATGTTACAATTATATAATGTGTAAGTCTTTAAATGTATCCAAAATGAAATGACAATGCTCTAGTGCAGGGGCGCGCAAAGTTTTTTTTTTGTTTTTTTGCTGCGCCCCCTCCTGTGTGCCGGCCCCAGCACTCGCGCCCCCCTCTCCTGTGACACGGCGTCAAATGACGCTGAGGGTCACTTGACATCACGTGACCCCGCAGTGTCATTTGACGCACGTTACCACGAAGACGCGTCGCGTCACGTGACCCCGCGGCTTCAAATGACGCAGCGTTTTCATGGCGACGTGACCAGAAGACGGCTGAATCCCGGTAAGTTGAGGTTGCAGAGGCTTCATGTGGTCCCCCGGCATTTCATTTAAATGCCTCGGGGAAGAGCACCGGGCCTCCGCAATAACCCGCGCCCCCCCCAGAAAAATCCAGTGCCCACCTGGGGGGCGCACCCCCCAGTTTGCGCACCCCTGCTCTAGTGGCTCTTCATGTAGTTGACGAGCCCTGATCTAGAGTTTGGGTGTCTCCTGGTTTATGTCACTGCTTAAATCACAGTAACGTTTCTTGTTTAATTACTATTAGCCTTCCCCATAATAGGAAGACTCTTACTTTATTTTATAAGGCTTATTGTAAAACTGATGTTTACTTGTCGCTTAAAGACTACATTTTCTTTTATTATAGGGCCTTAAAAGTCCACAGGAGAATGTCCAAGATCTTAGTCCCATTGAAAACGTCCGGATTCCTACCAAGGTAATTTTTCAAATGTATAATGCGTGGTGCTAAGAACTGAATACAGCTGTGATGATTATGGTATAAAGATTGTAATTCCTGTATGATGCCTGGAGTATCTTGATTATGGGAGGGTACTGGGTGTGGTATCCTAGTTGGTAAACCAGCGTGAGCGGCACTCCATATATCCAGGAACCCAAATGCTAATTGTCACCCCACTTGAGTACCCAAATCCCTTAGTGGAACATAATAACCATGTAGCAAGCAAAAACTCACAAGTCTGCTGCAGCGTCCATGTTGATCCAAGTTCCAGGCAATCTAGGTGTGCCTCCATCCTTGTAGGTTAGATGCAGTGGAAGAGAAAAAATGGCGCAGCACAACCGGAAAAATCCAAAAACGTTTAGAAGGAAAGTGCATACAGAAAAAAAGAGAATATCGGCGCCAATCATAGATTGTCATATAAAGAAAGTCCAAACCATGAGAGTGTGCAGTCCAACTGAAGTCCTTAATTGAGTTGATGGTAAGGAAGTGAGCTGACAAATCTCATCAGAATGCAGTGCAATATAAAAGGGGAAAAGAAAAAAACTAATTATGGTGCAGTATGTCAATGCAAACTTAAAACCATGAACAGACTAACAACACATGACAGACAAAACAGATAAAAACAACACTAGCAAGGCTAAATAATGATTAAAAAAACTATTTATTAAAAAACTACTATAGCTGGGTGTGGGAGGGTGGCTGGCACACACCAATCCGGAGGGGAAAAATTGTAACCCTACTCACACGATGTTGGATGTATACAGGCAGTGGAACTGGATTCACATAGATGTTGTGCCAAAGATGGCGACCGGAGCTCTCTCACGGGTGTCTCTACGTTGAGGGGATGGTAGGTTGGAGCGCACGAGTCACTCGAACTCCAGGGCTTTCGGGCGGATGTGACGTCGCCCTAAGGTACTCCCGATGTCCCTCTCTCACTTCTCGTCCCCCACGGCTCAAACTGCTGCTGTGCAACGTCCTCCACAGACCAAAACTCAGCTTCTAAGATACAAAGAATCTTCCCGACGCGTTTCGTGCGCATGCGCGCACTTCTTCAAGGGAAAGCAACATCCCTTGAAGTGCGCGCATGCGCACGAAACGCGTCGGGAAGATTCTTTGTATCTTAGAAGCTGAGGGGCAAAGGGCAGGGATGGTAGGGGGGGCAAAGGGCAGGGGGAGTCAGGGACGCGTTAAATAACCCATTCCCCTGCATTTACTCACCTTGCACACGGCCGCGCTCCTGTTCGTCCGGGTACCGGCCGCCGCCATCCTCAACCTCGGGCTCCTCAGCGGAGAGGCTGAGACGCTCCGGTGAGGAGGTGGTGTGCCTTTCGCGGGGAGAGGCGGAGACAGCCGGAGGAGCGCCCTCGGGGACGGGGAGCGGCCTGTGTGAGGGGAGAGCCGCACAGTGCGTGCTCTGTGTGTGGGGGGGGTGGGGGGTGAGGGATAGCGCCGGGTGAGGGAGTGGCCTATGGGTGGTGAGAGCCGTGGTGAGAGTCCCCCGCTGTGTCCCGGGCGCTCGCTCCGCTCCCCCACTGACTGTAGCGGCGCCGGAGGGGGGGGAGGAAAAAGCGCGAGAAAGGAGAGAGGAGGTGCGCGCGGGTCCCGATGAGCGCCGCGCACTGCGGCTGTGATGAGTTGGATTGCAGGGTGATGTTCGGGGAGGAAGCGGCGGAGCCTCCGGGACCGGCGGGTAAGAGACCGGGAGATGTGCTGCTAACATTGTGAGCCCCACCCCCCGGGTTATACATGCTGCTAATGTATGTAACACCCCCCCCCCCCACCCCTAAGTAAGTGTGTGTGTGTGTGTGTGTGACCTTTGGCCCGTCACTCCGCCTCAGGCCAATGAGAGGTGTGCGGGGGCGGGCGGGCCAAGGGAGCCATCTCATTGGCCTGAGGCGGAGTGACGGGCCAAAGCTCCAATGCGATTGCCGCTAGGGACAGAGGACACGCAGACAGGCATACAGTGCTTTCAGAAATATATAGTAAGATATACAATATAATATAACAATATATATTATATAGTAGTATATATATATATACAGTGTATATATATTATATACACATAAATAACTTTGCAAAGCATCGTAAGAGCGTTGGATAAGACGTTTTGGCGTTGTATAAATGAACATAGGTATGCATTGCATAGCGTTGGATAAGCCATTTGTTGTAAAACGAAGCGTTGTAAAACGAAGCGTTGTAAAACGAAGCGTTGTAAAACGAGGACTGCGTGTATATGTGTGCATGTTTTTTTGCACCTTAGAATCTATATCTCTCTCCCTGCTTTGAGTGAAAATATAAAATATATATTTTACCCAAACCATGTTAGTAGAAGACACAGTGCTCTAATATCCATAAATAACCTATACAAAATGATATATATATCTATCTCAGGGGGTGCAATGGCACTCCACTAAAGAAATCAGTAACCGTCTGGGTACAAAGAACTGCTACAAAAGGCTCCAGAGAGCCAAAACATTGATTTATTCTAACGACACTCCTCCCCCACCCTCCTTACTACAAGACCTGGTGTGCCTGCTTCTCAAATATATATAAATACATAACATTGGGTAGGAGGCTTTCATATATTCTAACATTTAACAGAGGGTACTGGAAAATAAATCAAACTTCCCAATGGATTGTTAGGGAAAAGAATGCTACAAAATAAGTACAGTATATCAATGTAATACATAAACCATATGGCGTGTTTCTCCTTCCTTCCTGACTTCCGGTTCCGATGTAACGATCTGTTTGGCTTTTTAATGTTGCAGAAATGTTTCCTGCTTCCTACAACTGCTTTTTAATAATAGTAACATGTATGTCAAATGTAAGTTTTAAAGCAGAAGAACATGTCTCCGTGCTGTTTAACTTTTTTTTTAAATGTAAAAAAAACATATTACAGGTTTGAAGCAGGGGGTCTCCAGAGCTGAAATGCGTTAATTTCAGCTCCAGAGACCTCCTGCTTCTCGATAACTTACCTCTCTAGGAGGGGGGCGGTTTATCTGCAGCCAGGGAACATGTGTGCCTAACGAAATGGTAGTTTAAATTTCCCGCGTGCCAATAGGAAGCTGTGACATCAACCCTTGTGGCTTCCTATTGGCCATGTGACATTTAATCGTAAAGATACCAGTACCCCCTGCAGAAGTAAGTATCTCTAGGCCCTGCTGCAAACCTGTAATAAAACGTATATATTTTTTCTAAATCGCGCAGTGCTGCTACTTTTAAATCTCTGTTGTGAAGTGCAGTAATAATGTGTAGTGGTTTAATATTCAGGGAGAATGTGTTCTCTGAACTCGCAATACTCGCTTACAAAAGTGTACTTTCCATCTCACACACCAGGGCCACTATTCAATATGGTGAGGCATGAGTAATGCATAGTTAACACTGTGGTAGCAGTGCAAAAACATACAGTCAGGGCAGCAGACAGATTTCCTTGGGGCCCAGGACTACAGTTCTGACTGCCCCCTGCCCCCTTGAGTCCCATTTGACACCTCGCAAGCCCCCTCTATTTCCCTCCTTCCCATGAATTAATCTCTCCTCCATCTAACCTCTCACTCTCTCCATTAATTACCCCACTCACTCAATCCCCCCCGCCTCACATGTATTTCTCACCCCTGCGTCTCACTCTTACTCCCTCTTTTCCTCACCCCCTGTCTCCTGTCTCTCTCCAGCCTCCGTCAATTACCCCACTCAATCCACCTCCTCGGACTCTTTCTCTCCCCCCTCACACAATTCCCCGCACAAAATATACCAAAAAACCCCACCCCAATGCAAAAATGACCCCCACTCCCAAATACATACAAAAAATCCCCACCCCCCAAATATATACAGCCCTCCACCCCCCAAATATATACAGCCTACCCAAATAAATAAATTTAAAATAAAAAGCTGTGTGTGCTGAGCACGCTCATAGTAAGTGAAACTTCTTTGTTTTTTGTCACAGAAATTGTATTTGTGATGGTGATGTTTTTAATTAAAAATCACAAAACAATTTCACTTCCAAAACACAAAAGTTTGACCGCATGTTTTAGCTATTTGCACGTCTATATTTATAGTAACTGAATTCTTTGTGTGTGTGTGTGTGTGTCTCTCTCTCTGTGGTGTGTATGTCTCTCTCTGTGTCCTACCCCCACACCCCCACCCTCCTGACCTACCCCCACCACGGCGTAGCTGCGGACACGGGGGACTCTGTCTGAATCTCCTCCCTCCGGCGGAGGTGTGGGCTGTGTTTCCTGCTGCAGCCAGCCCCCCAGCGGACGTACGGGACATGGGAGGTGCTCGGCAGCTCACAGGGTGGGGGGGGGGGGGGGGCGGGGGAGTAGGCACATCAATTGGGGGCGCTGATCGGTGCATCACTGCAGGTCTCCGCCAGGTAGCAGCAGGAAGAGAGAGGAGAAGGCCGGGGCCAGGAATAGGTTTGGGGAGATCGGGGCCAGCAGCAGCGGCGCCCACATCACCTCAGCCGTGAAAGTTCATGTTCCCCATCCACTCGCACAGCCGGTCCCCCAGCTGCTGATGCCCCCCCCGGCCCTCGGCCTCCCCGGGGCTCACCGCCGTCACCAGCACGCAGTACTTGATGAAGCTCTGGCTCACCACGTCCCGCACCACGTCCAGGGCGCGGCCCCGCAACGTGCAGCTCACCACGAACAGAGCCTTCGGCTGGTTGACAGCGCTGGCCTCGAAGCTGGAGAACTCCTTGACGTGGAGGGCCCCCGCGGATTGCAGCAGCAGCTTGACGTCGCCGCACCAATGCAGGATCTCGGCGGACGGCGGCGCTCGTTAGGAGCTGTGGCGGCGGTGAGTAAATGTTGAGCGGGTGGGGGGAGGAGGGCAAAAGCCGTCCTCCTCATTCACCCGGCAGCGCAAGAAGATCTCCGAGCCGTGGCGTCCGTGAGCTTCGCCATGACTATCGCGCATGCGCGGCATGTCAGCGGGCAGTGGCGGCAGTTAGGAGCGGTGGCGGATGTGTGGGGGGAATGGCGGCCGTTAGGAGCGGCATCGGCCATGTGGGAGGAGCATGTGACAACAGACGTGTGGGGGGAGCGGGGGGCAGCCATGACGTCACTTCCGTTTCACATTTCGTCTCCATCTCTCCAGTTTTGCCCCATCAGAACTAGGTGCCACTAAAGAAGTTTCACTTCAAAAACCACCTCCCAAATACATATACCCCCCCCCCCCATACATATATAAATGAAACAAACATATAAAAAAAAGTCCCCAAATGCTCATATAAAAAAAGCAAATGCTCATATAAAGAACAAAATCCCCCAATGCATCTAAAAAAAAACGCGTGTGTGTGTGTACATATTAAAAAAACAATACATCTTAAAAAAATAGTCTTACCTTGGTGATGGTCAGGCTGGGGGGGAGGAGGGGGAGTGACTGCCGGGGTTGGGGGTCTCGATGACTGCTGGGAGGCCCGGCGGCCAAATAGAGCAGTTGCTGCCGGGCCCCCGACTCTCCCCACCTGCAGTCCTTTTCCTCTCTGTGTCCCACGCCGGACCCTCTGACTTCAGTGTGTCTCCCAATCATGGCGTTGCACGATGGAAGCTAGGTCAAGCTTACTTCTGGCGCGCCGACGTCAGAGAGGCCCGTCGCGTACTGACGTCAGAGGGCCTGGTGTGGGACAGTGAGAGAGGAGAAGGCCTGCCGGTGGGGAGAGCCGGGGCGTGGCGGCAACTGCTTTGTCCGGCCTCCAGGCCCCCTGCCGCCACGGGGCGTGGGACACTTGTACTGGCTGTTCCCCCCCCCCCTCTGGCGGCCCTGCATACAGTTAATGCGTTGTTAACAGTTTTACCCCACTTCTCGTAATATAGATGACACAATTCGAAAAACTCACCAGAAATGTGAGTTTTTTCCTTTAATCAAAAAAAAGTTGTGCATAATATTCAGCATATATTAAATTAAGTTGAAAAGGTTTGGATTATTGTAAATGCAATTTTTTTTCTAACACGTCTGTACAATAACAATAAATCCCACAGGGCAGCACCTTCGATCAAAATCATATAAAATGTGATATTTATTGAAATGTTTTATTAACCCATTACAAATAAGAAACATGGGGATTATTCACCTTATAATGATTACAAATGGCTATTGCACTTTAGAGAATAATCATGTAATTGGGTTAAAAACATGTAAACTTTACTTTTAAATTGTATAAATATGTAATACTGTACATAGTATATATAATATGAGGTTTCAGCAAAACTGTTTTCATACAATTCTTAAGGAAATTCTAAGGCAAAATCGCACAGACATTTGGGTTCTGGGCCTATAATTTAGCATTTCCAAACTTTTCCTCGTTTGTGAGAGACTCATAATGTTTCTTCAATAACTTTGTTTTTAGTAATGAACGTTCATCTGTACAGAGATTAAAAAATGATGTGTAATGAGGACTGTATTCTGTAGAAGCAAGCTGCTAATGTTTTTATAAGTATTTATCATGGGGTGCTTCTGCACTTTCACATTCCTGTGGTTTGAATACAAAATCAAGGTATTAAAGCTGAGCACAATTGCTGGTCTCAGTATGGGACACAAGATGGGCTCATTAATGAGTATAATGTCTTTGAACTGTAATAAAGCCTGAAGATTGCTACACTTCAAACATATTGGCAAGCCAGTGAAGGCATTCATTACTTTTTCTCTTGAAGCGTATTTAACATTGTCATCATTGAAAATAGTTGGCTCTGCGAGGGGCCTACTAAAGCATATTCTGAAATGTGGTTTTATATGCAGAACCATCATTTATAGAGGATCAGCACGCCAAAGATGTAGCAACAAGATGATGAAAATAATTCTAAGTGTAGCCCCCCTGTAAACAGCACAGGCTATACCTATCTTCCTTCTACTGTGGTAAGTCCTGTTAAGATCAGGCACCAGTAATCATCATGGGTTTTCCCCCTTCATAGCCCTATCCTGAGTGGTAGACGCAGGCCTGGACTCTGCTGCAGGCGTGAGCAAGAGGGGAGGTTCTGCTGACATCACGAGGGGCGGGGCTAGCTCTATATTTAGCAGCCAACTCCGGTGAGTAGAGTTAGAGTTGATAGTGATATCGAGAGTCTGGAGTTGCCGGTTAGTTATGCCGGGAGTATGCAGTTCAGTTAGTATGCCGTGAGTCAAAGAATCCTGTGTATCGGTCCGAGGAGTTGGAGGAGACTACGGTCTCCCCTGCGCAGAGTGCAGGAGCAGAGAGAGAGGAGCGGAAAGATTCAGCGTCCTTTAGTAGAGCTGATAGAATTATACAGAAATGGGGTAATCAGGCGGTTCACTGCAGCCGTCAGGGTATGAAATAGGAGATCCACACGCAGATGAATAAAAGGTTGTTTAATGAGTGCATATACACTGAAAAAGTCTGCTACAGAGAAAAACTCTAACAACTCATCTTCATTTTCACCCCCCGTGTGGGGATTTTGGCCGTGCGTGACACCGGGTTTGTGAGGGCAGTGGCGAAGGATTGCGGCATACTTAAAAAGCCGTTTATGGTTCCTGCATAGGGGACACGGCAGTACCGCTGCTTCATATCTTCCCTACCACGCTATAGCCCCGTCCCGTGGGATAGTCACTAACGCACGGTGCAAATGGGGTATCATATTACCTTGAGGACTCTATCAGTGGGACGCTGGATGGGAGTATGTTCATGAACTTATTTATCCATTGATTTTTCTGGACTTTCTGTAGTACGTACATGTGTGCAATTGGTAGCATCAGTTACTCCTTGGAGCGATTCTGGGACATTTTTGTATCTGATAGAATTATAGACTTGGTGGACCAATGCCCTCACCCCACTGCCAGGGGTGATGGGGAGAATCCAAGATCCACCGCGAGGATAACATCGGGGGCTTGCCACGGGGTATTGAAGCCCTAGCCCAGACCATCCTGTCGGAGGACAGACTTGGAGGGAAGGAGAGGAGGAATTATCTGTGTGGAAGGCGAGCGGCGTAATAACACGTCTTGGCTGTTGTTGTTGCGGCTGCTGGAAGCCACTATCGTTGGGAGATTGCTGCTCTGTCAATAAAAGAGACTATTCGTTATTACCAAAGACTGTGTGTGAATTGGAAAGTATTACCCTGGGACCCAAGGGGTTCTTCTATACCGGTCCTGTCCCATATTCCTGGGAGTATAGAAGATGGAGGCGCTGCACCACTAAGAGATCATGGAGGCTACCACCCCAGAAGCCCGGTCCTGGCTCCCCCACAACATGGCGGGAAGCTCAGGCCCTCCTGTTCCTCACAGGTACGCACCACACCTCATGTAATCTGCCCTCATGCACCCTAGACACCACCGTAGAGTCTGGGGGAAAGAGGGAAGCAGGGTTACATAAGTTTTTAATAAAATAGATATCACAAATGGTTAAATGGGCCTCTTGACTATTCTTTTTGTGAAGGGCTGTTTCAAGTGTCGTACATGTAGGTACTGCAATTTGATGACCCCCTCTAAAACGTATTGTGGTCAAGGCTCAGATGTACAGTTTGAAGTTAATATTCAAAGTATCAGACCAAATGTGATGTTTATTTAATGCAGTGTACTTGTGGAAAAAAGGACATTGGAAAAACTGAAAGAAATTTAAAAACAAGAATATTACTGTATTAATAACATTCCCAATTTTATTAAGAAAAATAAACCTTTAAGTCCTAGTTAAACTTGCACTTTTTGGGTATTGAACATTTATAAGGTACAGTTAAATTGGGTTATAGGGATCTACAACTGCTATAATGAGAGCAGTTCTAGATCTTCAGACTGCAGACTACATTTCCTATGGGTTTCAATGAACACGTTTACTGTTAAATGTCAAATCTACTCTTCTGAGATTCATAAACTTCTGCATTCTCGTGTTGGCAGATTAAGAAGCTCTTTGTTTATTTATAAGTACTGACAGACATATGCTTTTCACACCAAGTTCTTACATGCGTTTCTTCTAGGTGATCACTCTCTCTCATGACTTCCTTCTCTGATGCATTCCTTGTTCGCTCTGATGTTCTCCTCTCTACGCTAACTCACATGTTTTTTGCTAGTATACTTATACAGAGAATACTACCTACTGTAGTACTGTAGGCATTTCCTATTCTCAGTGTTATTTATGTGCAAGTAACATGTTTTTGTCTATCTGGTATTTTATATGAATAGCATCTTGCTGCATTATATTTAATATATCAATGAAATAGCCAATTTGTATGTTGTTTGTTCAATAGGCAAAGGTATATAAAGTTTGGACAATTATATTGTAACCAAACCCAAAAACCTTGAAGCAGAGTGTACGTACGAAGCCTGTCAAGGATGTTGGGTTATCACGCTGCCTCACCATTACGACATGCACGACCAACGCGAGAGATATCCCATGGGGGGATTGAAGCATGTCTTGTCACTTACTAAATAGAAACTAGGGATTATATGACCCGTGTACACTAACTTTTACTACTTTGTAACTACTTGATACTTAATTTTATTAATTAATTTAGCCATTTTATTAATCTCCAGTGAGTATCTTTCCCATTCTTTTTCATGGATCTGCGATAGTGCTTATTGGGGCACTATTGCACTAATTGTCCATTGACTTAAATGGGAGTTTCCATCCTATAAAACACCCTGATGAGCACAATCACAGTTTAATAAATACCCCCCCATAGTATTAACAAAGGGCGTTTTCAGTGCAGTACTGCAGTCCTTTCCTTGGTGTGACGGGAGCTTTGTGACAGGCTATAATAATACACCAAATAACTGGGTTGAACTGAACGAGGCTTAGATATAATAAAGTATATTTATTCCTTAAATAGGTCAACACACAATATAGTACAGTAACAGGCAAGAAGTACACTTACTTGGGGGTGGGGAATGATTGGGTAAGCGGAAAAGCATTGAAATCAATTTAACTCCTTCAGTGCCAGAGGGTTGTGGCACCGCCGTGGATGTCTCCGGCACTTCCTGATCACGTGACCGCTGTTCTGAGCGATCATGGGTCAATTCTGGCTGCTGTGCTGGAATCTGTGTGGTATGAGCGCAGATCAAGTACCGCCCCTAAAAAATACCATAGTGTATGCTTAAAGGACCCATGGCGTGGCACCTTTCTTGATCTACATTGTACGTCGCTAGGTCACTGGGGTTAAATGGTGCCTTTTATTACTGTAATATAAAGATTTATTTTCAATTCCAACTATCAAAACCTCCCCTAGATTATTATTACCAAAGATGCAGTTTTGGATGTTTGTCATTCTGTTAATTATTGTGGGAGCTACTGACTTACATTTGATTTAAAATGAATGCTCTATATACATTCTTTACAAAATCTTTTTTATATATATCACGTGTGGTACATTACAGGTTTCTCCTGTAGGTAAGGGGTTAACCTGTATATTACTGTTCAGATTTAGAAGCCACAACTAAAATTTAGGCTTCAGTGTTTGAGACCAAAGCTCCTAATATTCATTACAATTGTCCTCCCCTATGCCCAATACAAATGCCAGAGGCCTTCTTATCGACACCCAGACATCCAAAACATTTTTACTGAAAAATTCTCTATTTCTTTTTTTTCCAATATAGAATACAATTTTTAAATCTTCACAATGGGAAAAGATTTGTATGATTTATTTGCAAGCATATAGCAAGGGACTAAAGAAATAGGAGGCAATATACTAGAAGATCAGACATTCAGTGCTTCTCCTTTGCTGAGCCAACAAATATCATTGTGCACTACTAGATCATGATGATCTACAGACATGTCGGCTAGTTATGTTAGAAAAAGCGTGTGTTGAAGGCATGATGTAGAGCTGGTGACGGTTATGGTTTTCATCACTGTATTCATAGTACCTTTCAGTTCATTGCAGATTGTATCACACAGAACACTTTCAAATATAATAGTGTAATAACACCATATTTGTTTCTAGAGCAGATAACTTTGCCTCTGATCATGCACTTTACCTTCCCTGTCTTTTGAAGGAGCCCTGTCCGTAACAAGGAGACATACTTTCGTCAAGTCCATGCTCTTCAAAAAATATCGCCATTGGTGTAAGCTTCCAGTAGAATAAATTGCTGGCATCTCTTCAAGAACCCTTTGGCAATCAAAAGAATGTACATATACACAGTTGAGCAATGTCTGCTTGTGTGGTCATTGGTCTCAACTAATGCAATGGACATACATTTTCCCTTTCCCAAACTGTTTAGGAGTGAGTCCAACACTTAATTTTCCAATCCGTCAGCTGTTTGCATTGAAGATGTTTGAGCATGACAAACTGATGAAATTAGGTTGGCTTTTACCATTTCATCAGTGACTACCTCATCTAGAAGGATCAGAATGCACTTTCACAATTTCAGAGTCGGTAAATAGCTTATTTTTCTTTGCTAGTTTCCATGTTACACGTAATAATGCCACTGTCGCTCTCTTGCTGCGCACAAGATTGTACAAGCGTTGCAGTTCCATGTTGTTGGGAGCTAGAGATCCGTGCAACTACTCTTGAACTTATTACTGATGTGTCCTCTGGATATTTATTTTCAAAAACCCTTTGTTTGATTTTATAATGCTGTTTCGCATTGTATTCCTTTGTTGCTGACACATTAATGGCACAATAAATACATTTGCTTTGCACTTGGTTCCGTGGACAAAATAATTAGGTATTTGTGTGTCCACTCGCTATTAAATTTAGGGTTTTATCACTTTCAGTTTTTCTCTTCTTACTTGGTAGAGGTGAGTGTCCTTTTTTTATATCACTGACAAAAGGCTGAAGAAACTAGGTGATGTGCAGTGTTGTAAGGCGCACAGCCAAGAGAGTGGGTCAACAACTGGTTACAAATATTCTTTATTCATCCATAAAAAGAAGAAATGGAGGTGCAACACCCTCCTACATGTTTCGTGCACCAAGCACTTTATCAAGGAGTCCTAAAAATACAGATCTGCAGGACGGAGCGTTCCGTTTTGTTACACACAGTAGGTGTATACAGTGTCCTAGTTGGGCCACCATAGGAGGGCTAGTAGCGTTTTGGCGCCAAATTGAATTGTTCCAGGCACTATATTCAGACTCGGTGTGATGCACACTTTTGTAGGGGCTTGTGGTGGGTAACAAAAGTGACACAAAACCCTTCACAGCAAAGCAAATAGCAAATGGAAATATTACTGTATGCTCATTTGCATGTCTTAGCAGGTTTGCAACCCCGCCTTTCATCATTATCACCCAGCACACAACACTTCCACTGCAGCAAGGGATTCTGGGAAATGAAATGCAAATGACCACACAGTGCCACCTTTTGCTTCAAAACCATTAACATGGTTCCCTATAATTACACAAACAAATTGTAGCGCTGACCTGACGTGTCACAGGGATGTATATGTGTGTGACCAAGTGATATGATGAGTAATTAAACTCAATGTGTGATGTAAAAAACAAACAATAAAAATAATGATCAAACCAATCCCAGTAAGTTCTAAGATAAAATGTCCAGTTCCGGAAAAAAGTAAATTATGGAGTAGGCAGAAACTTCTTAAAGCTGCAGTTCAGTCTTTTTTTTTTTTTTTTTTTTTTTTAATTAATTTTTTTACTTCAATAGTTTTATGTGTGCAATCTCTAATTACCTAAAGAACTGTATAGCTGTCAGTCAATTCGTTCTCCATGTATTGATAGGTCGAAATTTGGTGACATAATTAGTGAAGGGATCTGTTTATATTCTGCTTGTCTGGCAGTGGAAGCTCATGAATATTCATGAGCATTCCTGCACTGACATGTGCTAGAGAGAGGGCAGGGCTGACAAAGGGGTGTGCCAGGGCTTGTGACAGGACATGAAGGGGCAGTGCCTTAGCAAATGGCTGTTAAAATAGAATACAAGAAAATTGGTCTTTCAAAGTTGTTTTTTTAAAAACAGAAAATGCTAAAAGTATTTTTCTTACTACAGAACTGATTTATTAAAAAAAACACACATGCAGGATATTGACTGAACTGCAGCTTTAAGTGATCTAGCCAGATCACATGGATATCTAGAAAACAGAAAAGAAAAGAAGCGCCAGCTCCATAGCATAATACTGCATAATAGATTTATTATTAAAACAGAGAGTAGTCACAAGAACGTACACTCACATAAAAAAACACTGTCTCAAATGACTATCTGTGTGTTTGACATCAAACAGCAGGAGGACACATCTAGTTTTAATAATAAATCTTCTATGCAGTATTATGCTATGGAGCTGGCGCTTCTTTTCTGTTTTGTGTGTGTGTGTATATGTATGTATCTATATCTATCTCCTGTTCAAGACACTTACACCAGACTAAGCCTTAAATTACATTATAATGTTAAATTATTTATATTCAAGATGAACCGCTTCAAAACAAAGACTCATTAATAGTGAGCCATGAAAGCATAGTTTAATACGTTAGCATTTACTTGCTCTGTGCACATGCAGTCCACGCCACAGCTCTTGGCATTTTTCCCACTCCCCTGCCTGTCCTGAAATTGCCGGCGGGGATTGCTTGCAGTGCAGAAGAGAGCACTGCTGTGGTGCACCTCTTGGTACCCTAAAAGGGAATGGTCCCTGTGCCAAGTGAAGGTCCTACCCATGTGCTATAAGATACATTTAAGAAAGAGATCTATATTTATATTCTTATTCATGTTTTGAGTGCGAATTTTTCCTTCAATGCAAGTGGTGCAGTTTTATTTTGCCCCAGAGTTGCTCCACTTATGCCTTTGATACATACTGTATGCCCCATATATTGTAAGCCCCCTCTAATTTTTCACTTTTGTTTGTGCTTAAAACTGCCATTTTGTTTTCTCTGGAGGGGACTTAAAAGCTGTAAGTATCTCGGGAGCGAGGGGGGGTCCCAGGAGATGACACTAGTACATTCCCATCCTGGTAAAAGAAATAAATAAAAGTAGGTGGATCTGCTGCTTTAAATACAAAGCTATGTTTTTTGTAACCTAAATGACACAATATTTTAGAATCCTGTTTTCGCTGGAAATGCCTTGTGACGAAATGGGCAGTGAGGCTCTTATAAAAGAGGTGAAGCCCATCCATTGCCCTACCGTCTGGATGAATATACAGGATTGCCCTATAAATACATTGTATTGTGGCTCATTTGGCCAAATATATATAGAAATCTTCTTTCAATAATTCACATTGCTGATTCTGTTCTTCATAAAAATGAACTATCCGTTCCCGCAAAGATAAAATTTTTTTGCTAGCACCTGTCCCTGCGACAGCCAGCGCACTTTAGAATGATACGGCAAATCCACACTGAGTACTTCATCGTCCACCTTTAACCTGTTACGAAACTGACGATGCCGTGTTGCATTTGCACGAATATAGTAAACAATACGTAGAACTTGTTCCAAAGTATCACTTAAAATAGTAGATTTAGCACAGAGATTTTACTGATAGTAAGATACAATGAAAAGAAATGAGAGCATCTGGATCTGATGATACTTTTTTTTTTTTTACCTGTGCAATAAACCTTTCACGTTTTCCTGTCATGGCAGGGGCTCCGTCTGTACATACACTCACTAAATTATATTTCTACCCGTATGAGTGCCCAAAGCGAGTAACTCTTCGTGGCACAGAAAATCTTCTGTTATAGCCCGAATAAAGTATAATACCTGCGCCGAGTCCGTTGTATCAGTTGATTCATCCAATGTGATTGAATAATTTATATTTTCCTTGTGGAGTATTGTGTGAAGTTGTTCTGTTGGGTTGAGGGCTAATTTCATACTGCCGATCAGTTATAGTTCTCCTTGACAGAGGCAGTTTTTTGTACTTTGAAACCCTATCGGGGTCTAAGCAACCTACAACTTCGACAATGTATTCTTTGACGATTTCTACATCGCTGAATTTCCTTCCCTTCCCCCCCACCCCCCCCGAGTACATAAGCATCTTTATACGTTGCTTCAGTGGCATTATTTCCGGGCCTTATTGCTGCTTAAAATAACTGTCTCTGCTTTTGCTTTTCATTTTTTAATTTCTGTAATGCAAGCTTTCGCACTTCTCCCTCTAATTTGAAATATGTGTGGTCCTTATGAGTGATATAATGCTGATGAGCATTGAATTTCTTCAATGTTGATATTGTAGTATCACAAAGCAAGCAAATCATCTAATCTTTAGCAGAAACAAGATAATATTGCAGTTCCCAATCCTCTTTAAAAATTCTGTTTTCTTCCTTCAGCGTTCTCTTGGTCTTCTTCGACATGATGGGCTGTTAACAGACAGAATAAAAAAATACACTCAAACACATACGCGGATATGGTCAAGTGTAACTATTCTCAAATTCCACTTCACACGGAAAGCCACGTGCACCGTTGTGAACAGTTGATTATCGACTGACTTATAACTGTCGCGTTTCTAAACCGTTGGCCTCGTCCGAAAACGCAGGTAAAGCCGTAGGTGGGGGTAGTGTAATTCACTTGACCAATGGGGAGCATCAGAGACAGTACACACCCTACCCACGCGTAGGTTAGACACACCCACGGCCTCTCGCCATGCAGCCTTGTGCGGTAGTGACGCCAGTCAGGCGGGGAGGTTAACTTACATTCTACTGTTGCATTAGAACTAAATCATGAGCATAGCCGGTGTCAAATTAAAGACGAACAAAAACATTAATAAAAATAAAAATGATTTGTTCTGCAGAATTTGGATTAAATCACAAGGCCACACTTAATGGCCTACTAGGCCGCAGGCGGCCTTAAGGCCGCGGGTTCCCCACCCCTGGTGTAAACCTTTATTTTCAGTGTGTAATGTAACTGCAAGCATAAAAATTTGTTTTTTAAAGCATAGCCAAGTTCTGTGGACACTCAGGGCTTAAAAACCCTTTGTTGAGGCCACATGTCTAGAGAAATGTTATTGCTAGGACTGTAGGCAAAGGGGTGTGTACGCAGTCCTTGTTAACTGTGATGGAGGGCAGGGCCATTGTTCAGGTCAAATTGTCATCAATCTCTACAGGAGACATCCATCTGAAACTGGACCCTGAGATCTTAAGACCCAACTGACTCGAGCATTAGTGGTTAGTTAGTTTCAATTTTCCACAGCCCTGATTGGCCTATGTAGCTCGCTTTGCAATTGGCCCACATACCATCCATGCTGTGATTGGTCCCACACGCAGCATCCACTCTGTAATTGGTCACCACCCTTTCTCCATGATTTCCTATTGATACAGGAATCTGGAAAAGGGGCCGCCAAACTCCGTTCCAGAGATTATTCCCGGACTGGCGTGGAGATTGACTAAATAGTGTACTCTGAGGTTGTGCTGAAGAAACCCAAGACGAGGCTGCGTGCCTTTCTGAAACGGAAGATATAAACTTGCCTGCTTGGATCTTGTAGCCAGCATTACCTGGAGTTCCCGATTCCCCCACAGAAGAGGAAGCTGCGCTAAGCAAGCCATTTCGATGGCACTGGGCACCTACAGTAGGACTGCTTGAATTCCCCCGGTATTACCTGTGTGATGTGAGTATAGCTCTGTTAGGTGTCTTTGTGCTGTCTGTTGGCTCTGACACAAATAAACACTTGTCTATTTGATCTGTGTCCTGTCTGCTTGATCCCGTGAAAGAGTCCTGGTCTCCCATGACATGCCTGGTTACACTGTTTCTCTGTACAGTTTGACCATACCGCTATCCATACCAGAGTTTTGTCACCTGGATGCCATCATATGATGTGCAAAGGTTAGGTCTGCTGCATTAAGCAGCTTGTACGGTCAAACCTACATGAAATAAAGGAACTGTGAGGTGGCAATTAATTTGAGGGCAGCCTTTTTGTTCATTTCAGATTCTTAATCTGAATCTGATTGCCGTGAAGCTATATTTTGAAGCTGGTAACAGCATGCTGCAAATCACATACAATAAGATTAAAATGTGTCAGAAACTGGTTCCAGTCGCTCTTATTCCTTAACCCAGGCTTGGCTGTTTTAAGATGCTTTATTCAAAACTAGCTGGAGATTTCTATAAAAGAAACCAACCTTAAACATAATTTGTATCAGGCTCGAAATAAACCCATTGCAGTGGTTTTTACTTGAAAGGAAATAAAACAGAAATAAGACCCTTTGGGGAGTTTTTTTTCCTGTTAGCCCTCTTACCCCAGTCACAGGATTCACAAGCAATAAACAGTGTAAGGTCCTTGTCAGCAGGGAGCGTTCAGACAGCAGTCAGTCTTTTGTAGTTAAGCAGCAACAGTTCCCATACTGTATGCAGTTTGCATGAGCCTGCTCCTTCAGCCGTAAAACAGGGCTACCAGCCAGGTTAATGAATCCAGTATACTAGAGGCGACAAATTAGCTCTGTAGCGCAGTGTGAGCAGGAAATCTAGATTCTGGCTCTTCCCCAGACAACTTGGGCTTCATTCCCTGCCAGGCTTTCACAGGCTGTAACACTAATTTGTATAGATGAAACTATGCATGATGTTTAAGAGGCCAGAATACGTGAATGATACACCCACACACCCACACACACACACACGTGTGTACATGCATTCATACTGCGATGCCCACACCACGTTGCAGTCTCTTTTATCCAAATTGTATCCAGAATGTAGCATTTCTCTATACGTGGGGTTTATGTACAGGGATTAAACAATATACTAGCAGGCCCACCATCCCTTTAAGTCCAAACAAAACATAAAATAAACTCCTACTCCTCTTAGGAGACAAACTGTTCTTTCAGCTTCAACCCTTACTAACTCGGAAGGCCAGCTAAGCTGGTTCCCACCCCAAAACATGCCCTGGCATATGCACCACACATCAACAGTCTTAAGACTATGATAAAAGTGTTTGCCTTATCTGTTTAGTACAGGGTTTGGAACAGACGCCCCCTGCTTCAGCACGGTCTCTGTCGTCCTTCCTTCTCTGGGGAACTCGGCCCCATGTGAGCTCAGAGAAACTCCTCTGTAGGTCCTCTGTGCCAGCTTCTGCAGCTGGGGAACACTTTCTATCTCTTCCCCCTCCCCCTTTTCTGGGGAAAAACAGTCTCTCACTGCGTTACTCTCTGTGTCTTCCTTAAAACACTTCCCTATTCATTCAGCCCAGGCTGATTAGCTGCACCTGAGGGTAGCCTATTCAGGAGAGGTTAACTCCATTCATGCTGGAAAGTCCCAGGGCTGCCCTATTTCAGCACCTAGAGGACCGTGATGGTATCACCACACACTCCAGGACTGCAATTAATGTTATTTCGGATCACTGCAGGGGCCATTCTCAAGGCTGTCAAAGTTCATGAAGCACGCGCAACTGCCATGGTTGCACAGCAAATCCTTATGGTCTGAGGTTGTGATTAAAACATTACTAATTTATATAGGACAGCTCCATATTCCATTTGAGGGCTTTGAATTCTAATATGTATATGTGTGTATGTGTTTAAAAAAAAAAATCAGTTCTGTACTATGAGAAAATACTTGTAGCGTTAAAGATTTTATTAATGTATTGTAATGTAGCAAGCATTGTTGTTTCTATAGAAACCATTTACAAAGTCACACCCCCTTCCTCTTCTGAATCTGGCTCTGGAGCCCTGCTCTCTCTCTAGCAGTGCACCAATTGTATCTTGTGCCTAAGTAAAATTTGTAGTGACAACTGCGCTCCAGTGTTTGATCACACAAATGATGGAGAAAGGAACTCAGGCTAATAAGACATAACATCCTCTGTGGGGCCAAAAGATCCCTGAGGTAGGGGCAAGCAATAAACCCCCATAATACCTCCAATGGGATGGTCCCCCTCAAAGTGTTAAAAGTACTTACATATTACACTGGTCCTTTGGATTCCTGGTAGACGTGCAGCCAAGTAGATATGGATAGCTGTAGAGAAAAGAGGAAACTGGCGCACAGTCCAATGAAGTGGGTCCCAGGATAACAAAAATGAATGTTTATTGATGTGAAAACATCCAACAAACAGAGGAGAGCAACCTCCTACGCATTTCGAACAGTAGTTCTTTGTCAAGGAGTATGTATCTTGTGCCTGCCTGGTCACATGATCTTCCACACAGAACTTTGCATCCTAGGTACTCTTGTGCTACATCATGGTTACTTACTCTTGTGCTACATCATGGGTACTTACTCTTGTGCTACATCATGGGTACTTACTCATTTTATAGGTTCTGATTAGGTTGAGCGCTCCGCTGGAGCGTCCAGGCCGATTGAAACGCACTTTTTTATGTCACCTTGGCCACTGTTTATCTTTTTAAAAGGCTGCTGTTTTTGTACCTAACCTTCTGCATCCTTAATTACTATACGTTTCATTATTACTATTTCATGTTTTTAGTCACTCTTCTCTAATGTGTTTTCTAACCAATGCTCAGTGTGCCTTTCTGTCCTATGTTTGATGTTAAAGACAATATCTGAGGAGATTGATGTTAAAGAAGCAATGCATGTCTCTTGTGTGCAGCGGAAACCTTAATCGAATTCTTAACCCTTTTGCTGGCCGAGGCCTAGGACTCTGTCGGCAAAATAGTTTTATAGCCGTGATTCCACTTGTTTTTGTTTGTATTTTTTATTTTTTTTTAAAAAACCAGTAATCTTTTTGTTGGGGTGGAGATAAGATTTCCCCCCCCCCCCATCATTTTCTAATACAGCGGTGCTCAAACTGGGGGGCGCAGCGGCTGCAGAGGCCCCGCACTCTTCCCCGGAGGCATTTCAATGAATGCCGGGGGATTGCGTGAGGCCTCTTTAACTTCACTTACCTTTTCTTCGGCGACAAGTCGCCATGACAACGCGGCGTCAAATTATGCTGTGGGGTAATGTGACGTCACGTGACCCCGTGGTGTCATTTGGCGCCGGAGAGGAGGTAAGGGAGGTGGGGAGGGAAGCAGAAAGGGGGTGCGCACGCTGGAAAGATTGTGCACCGCTGATCTAATCTGTTTCATGATTATACTGTTTGTGGACGCTAGATTCTGCAGGTAAATTGTCAACCCATGCTTCAGTTTTGCTGTTTATAGCCAACAGGATAAAGCCATTATTATTGCTAAACTGTGTAAACATTTTCTGTTCTTGCTACCTGGAACTGCACCTTCAACCTCAAAAGTCTAAATGCAATGTAAATAGACAATCCATACCACTTGCCTTCTGAGCTCATTCCACAGGGCAATGATGCTGCCAAACTTTAATACTTCACAAAGACTGAGTTATAATGTAGCATATGAAATATTACATTGTAATTCTGTAAACTTGGATTTCTTGAAAAATGGGATGAGTATAAAGAAGGAAGTGTAAAGGCAACTTGTAATAAAGAAAACATGCAGCAGGGGGCAGTCGTGCATCAATAAATGAAAATCCTTTAAAACTAAATATGGTCAAAATGTGTACGATAATTAAGCTTGCTGCAGTGATGTTCTGATCGCATAGTGACACCTCTTCATTACGGATGCTACTTATTAAGAGCTTAATGCATCTTCGGATGTTTTTGACTACTTATTTGGGACCATGTTCATAGAAATAAATACGAAATTGTAGCAGTTTATGCCTGTTAGCATTGTATTAAAAATTGCATCTCATTCAGGTGTTTGTAAAACATTGAGATGTGATTAGAATTTGATTTGCCTCATTTAAAGGGCAGTCCCTCCTACTGTGTGACCAAAGTGAATAAATGGCAGTGGCATGTTCTATAAGGTACGTGTAGGCGTACACGTGAGACACATCATTTATAGGTTGAACTTGATAGACGCATGTCTTTTTTTTTAACCTCATTTACTATGTAACAGAATTTTAAAACAAATTGGACATGTATAAGTTTTTTTTAACATTGCTTTTAAATGTTTAATGTCTCCCATAGTAAACAAATCCTTTATACAATTTTCACCTAGTCTTTTCTTCGTTGTCTATTCAGGTAGATTGTTCATCCTGAGTGTTTACCTTTCATGTTTTGTGTGGGAAATGATAGCAGCATCATTTGTTGTTAAGGGATTAAAGGGAGAGAACAATGACCAGATACTATGGATATTACTGTTTGCGGTTCCAGAACACATTACAATCGCGTAAACTTTGCTGAAAGCGGGGTAGTTGCAACATATGTGCACTCAGAGGGTTAATGAACCAGGCAGATGGTATCTGAGCCCTTTTAATATATTTGTTAAAGATTTTAACAAGACTTAATAGGCACCATTTAGAAATCAATTTAAAGCTGCATGTACACTATTGCACAGTTTTGAAAATTACACCTAATTTGTGGTTGGAAATCATGACACTTCCTATATTATAACAAAAGGGTAGGACTACATAGATGATTTTAAAGCATTTATTGCTGATTTTAAGAGATTTTAATTCCCATTAAGATTGCTACATAATTAGGAATATTTAAGTTTTTTTGCTGTCACATATAAGCTTCTGTATGTGATTCCAATGAGAAATATCTGGTTTGCCACAAAAATCTCAGCAAAATGCATGCGGGAGGATGCTATGAATAGAAGAAAGTCTCTGTGGATTAAAATGTCTTTTTTGTATGAAGACCTCTGGAGTTGCCGGTGTTTTAGGAGGATGTGTCCTGGATGCTATGAATGGTTTTGGAAGGGGAGGGGGGCCGGGGGGGGGGGGGGAGGGGAGAGAATTTAACCATTGATAATTGGCAAATTGATCACCTGGGTCTTTTGTCTAGATACACATTTAGTAATTGGTTGTTTTAATTTTTTTGTGTGTGTGATAATGATCTGGCTACAATACTGTTGCCATAGAAAGGATTGGAACAAAAATGGATAAAGACCACACACCAAACTGCTGCAAATGGCAGCTGGAAGCTGCTAGAGGGGCTGGGTGCAACACACACCGCATCTGTGTACAATCCACGAACAACAACAAAATACTGTGGCACTCCAGGCTTAGAAAAATACACAAATTATAAAAAAAAAAAATTCAACATTTTGCTGTTTCATCTTACACCATCAATAAATGTAGTATTTATCCAAGACCGGTGTGCTACAGTGTTTTGCCAAATAAAGGACTATGAATGTAGCAGATGTTATTGCATGCGTTAACGCTATCATTAAGGAGAAAAAATGCATTAACAAAAAGGTTACTGGGACTCCATTCCTCTGGCCATTGTACTACAAGAAACTATGATTATAGACTGATGTGGTGGTTGACCTTGTTACTCCGCCGTTGCTTGTACTGTATACAGAATGCTTCAAAGTAAAATGCACATTTTATCCCATAGCGCTGTTTTATGTAATACACACCCGTTTACATGCACATGTGATTGTCTCAGATAAAAGGACAGCAGGCCCAGATCTCGAGCCTTGACCAAGCGAGCAGTAATTGTTGGGCACAGGGAGAGGGGCGGAATGACGTCTAAAAAGCTCCCCTGACAGGCATGCAGTCAGGGAAGGCGAGCATGCTGAAGGCATTCAGATGGTCGGCCAAGGATCCTTCTTCACTGATGGCTTTATTGAAGGGCAGTCACTCCTTGGACTAATGTCAGTGGCATTTTCTGTAGGTTAAATGTAGGTTGCATCATCTATTTGTACATATCAGACAAGTACAATATACAGTAGGTATTTTAAACTTTTTTTTTTGCATTTTCAGTTGTTTCACATACACAGGGAAACAGAACTGGGTTCATTCTTGCTCAATATAACAAAAATACAGTTAACGTAAATTAAATAACTGGATACAAAATACTTGTTTAGATAGTCGAACAAGTGACTTATTATTCAGCTAAAAGGCCTCACAGAATATATGGTGCAATGTGTGTGCACACACCCGCCTTCTTACATACATGTTTACCTACTCAACGCACTGAAAGCTATGGTATTTATGTTGTACCTGACAGACCACACCCACCCCAAATCCTAGCCAATCAGGTCGCTGTTTGTTATGCGATCTCGGCAATATTTCTTGCAGTGTCCACAGACCATCAAACTCCTGTAGATGTTGCTTATGACCAGGAACTTTACATCCATTATTCATCCGTTCTATTAACAGATGAATGGAGATCAGTAGGGGTATCTCTTGCATATTCACTGAACCATGAACTTATCTTTGAAAGGCACTTTGTATCTGCTGGGCCTCTCCTGCTTATCATTGGGCGAACCGCTCACGTGACCGGCCCTGCGCTCCCGTGAGCGCTCAAACGAAAAAATTGTCGGCTACGCTTCCTCACGCTTGTGGAAGCGTGCGTGAGCCCCTGCTAAAGCCGCTCTCATTGCGGCTGCAGGGGCTTACTGACAAGCGTCAGCGCTGACCATGCCCGTGGCCTAACCATGGCGGCTTCTATATCCAACCATCCACTTACACCAGATCTTAAATGTGCTTGATGTACTTGTTTGTGCCGCTCTTGAATTGGATCATAGACATGGGAGGGACAAGCCACTACCTGGGTGTCTGAATTTTTTCCCCCCCCAAAGTTCTTGATACTCACCTCCCCCCCGCCCCCCACCCGCAAATAAAAATATAATTTGTGAGTACATTAACATCTCAGATGTCTGCAACCCTGCTTTTCTTCATTATCTTCCACTGTAGCTAAGGATTCTGGGAAATTACATGCAAATGAGCACACTGTCACCTTTTGCTTCAAGTCCATTTTAACGTGGACCCCTATAAGCTTAGTGTAGTTGGTAAGATGTCGGCTTAGCAAGGTCCTTTCCCATCATGACATCATAAATAAGTTTCTTCCTCCTTTGCATTCTCTCTGTCAAAATACCAATGTCTGCATCTTGGAAATAGCGTTAATATGTTACATGCCATTAGATCAGAGTGTACCTGCTTTACTGACTGTCAAATTCTCTTTTTCTTTTACAATATCTCTGTTCCCAGTGCAAATGATATGCAGCTAGATTATATTGTATTTTAACCATTTCAGATGCCACCTTTCCCATTTTATTTTTGGGCGTGACCAACATTTGCAATGGCACCTTGTTTCAGGGACAATGCAACAAGACGGGGTTAGTCTGATTAGGCGTCTTTATTCAGCCAGCAAAAACATGGAGCAAAAATAACAGAGCTTTTTTTCAGTTTATATAAAGAAACGCAAAAGAAGTCTTGAGCAGGGCTTTGCCCTTTTTCCCAATAAGGGTTGTTCAGAGTCCAGAGTAGCAATATACCGTAGGCATATATGTCCCAGAAAAATAGACCTTCAGTCAAGTTGTTCTCCCTCCAGCGTTCCAGCGTGTCTCCCTGGTTCAAACAGACCCAGGCACAAGTCGGAGCTCTGTTTTTTTTTAAAGTCCGTTAACGAGGCAGCTGGGACCTGGCTAATTAACCCAGCCTTTTTCCAGCTGATTAACCATGTCGGTGCTGGACTGCAGACCTATATATCTACAAGGCATAGGGCCGGTGTCTTACATTCACCCTATCACACACCACCTTGCAATAAGACTTTATTAGTCCATTGATGATGGGGATGCATTCGATTGAGTGAAATTTATCTAATCCACATGAGTCACTTGTGTTTTTAAGTCCTAATTTTCCTACAAATCGGAAGCATTTCTTCAACCTGTTGCATAATTTAAGTCCGTATTCATGCAACTGCAGGAATATCGCGATGTTTCATTGAAATAAAGAAAATGACAAGGAAATTGTTGAAGTGTTAAAATATTTGCTCTGGGGACTTGCACATTATGAGCCGAACGGATTCAAGTTTTCCCTTCTGCCATTTGCCACAATAAGCCCTTTTTGTTGGAGTAGTTAATGACTCGGCTTTGACATAAATCCAATATTAATCTTGTTAAAAAGGAAACACAGTAATTACTGTATTACCCTTCAACATTTATAGTGTAAAACCTTATGGGACTATCTTCCTGAACATTAGTACAGTGTCATCATGTTAGCATGTTGTGCTGTAACAAATTATTTGGCTGAGCTGCAGTATATCTCCATGGAGATGGTGCAAATAGCAGTCGGGGTATCCTACCTCCTGATGCAAAAGAGAAGCACCTCGACACGCTGCCGCAGTCTTAGAAACAGTCCATGAAGCCGAAAAGATTAACGTAGTGGATGTACAATCAAGTCACAATTACAACGTGGATACTCAGGCTTATATATTGCATTCGCCTACCTGTTTCACTTGGCTCTTCAGGGGAAGGCGTTTACATGAATGCCTACCACCTGCATTTATAAAGACCAACTGGTGAATTCAGAACAATTATCCTCAATTATAGCAAATTCTTTACACACATTTCCGAGGAGGCAATGATTAACAAACAGGCATCAACAAAAAATAAGATCATACTAACAAAAGCAGACAGCTTCTAAGATTGTGCCAGTTTTCAGTTGCCTTTTGTAGCATGCTATGTGATATTGCTCCTAGTAATATTTCAGTACGCATTTTGAGAGGCGCTTTTATAAGAACATTAACCTCGTGCCAGCAATATGTTGTATAACTAATGCAGACTAATTTTGTGCTTTTCTCTTCTTCAGGAGGAGCTGCGAGAGCTTCGGGAGCAGCCCACGGATCCTCAGGCAGAACAGGAACTAATCAACAGCATTGAGGATGTTTATTTTTCCAATGACACTTTTGATATCATTAAGTACGAGCTTGAGGTAAACAAATAAAGAAATACTGCACTATACAGCTTGTGTTATGTACAGTTGTCTACAGCTTTAAATCCGCTGTGTAGTGTACGAGCGCCTATTACGGCTGTGGCCATAGTGTGTGCGGCGCGAACCAAATATAGTACCTCTCAGGCCGGCCATAGTGTGCACGAAGAAGCGCAACGACCGTGTCACGTATCTAGTTCAGCCAATGAGGGCGAACCAGCCTGGTGACATCACGGCCATGCCTCCACATCAGAATCCACGGATCGCTCGGGTAACAGGCGCGCGACTCCTTGTGCTCTGTCGCACGCACGACTGCACTATAATCGTGGCCTAAAGATGTTGATGCATTCGAAATCTTGATACCTAAGGCAGCCATCCATATATTTTTTACTAATTGGGAGTAGTGTTCTTTGGAACGGAACCATGCTATTTTTAGAATCGGGGGCCCCCATCTCTTGAGAATTTTACCTTTTTGTATGTGGCAATGTTTCTGCTCAGTTTTGGCAAACTCAAATGTGACTGGAAGTGAGGCTTGGATGGTGGAGGCCTGTAGGAAGCCACCTACCATCAGAGCACGACATTGCAACTTCGTATTGGGCAATCCAACAGGCTCTATAGATTTGGCTTTAATTTTACCAGCACATTAAAAGGTAACTATCTCGGGAACTGGAAGGTCCCTGCAGCTAGAAGTTGCATGATTCAGCTCTCCGGTCCAATATCTAGAATAAATAAATTCCAGAAGTGGGGGATTGCTGCTTTAAGAAGGCGGGATTTACAGGTTCCCAAAATCTGTTTTATGGTAAATTCTTTAGTTTCGCACTTCAGTTGCGTTAAGCCCTTCTTACCGCCAACTGTAACAAACGCACAGGAAGCTTGCTAAATAGCTTTCTGTACTATACATGTTTGATACTGAATTTCATTTTATGGGATAAAGTGCCTTCTATATAATTGACATCAATTGAGCTGCCTACTGTAAAGGGTTATCTGGAAGTGTTGAAGGATCAAGTAAGTAAACATTTAACGTATAGGCAAAAGTAATAAAATATTAAAAACTCACATATAGTGTTATACAGTACATCGGCAGACCCACTGTATTCATCACACTGAAATCTGGTGTCTGGATGGTAGTAATATGACCTCCTCACAGTGAGGGTCCCATATGGAGATATAGCATCTCTGATGGGACGAATAGTTATCAGCCGAATGGAGACACTGATGGGGTGACAGCGTGCTAGTGAGACAGCCACTACGTGTTTCTTGTCATATGCTTAGTCAGGGGGACGAAACGCGTAGTGGCTGTCTCACTAGCACACGGTCATTTCACCCTATCGGTGTCTCCATGTCTTTTTGGGATGCAGGAGGGATCCTTACTTTGTATTAATCTTGGAAGCCCAGGGTCAGCACGTGTGCAACTTTGTGTTATCAGAAAGTGTGAAAAAATAAATATATAATGTGTATATATTTTATAATATATATATATATATATATTATATTTTTAGTACATAATTATACAAAGCAATTTATACAAAACAATTGGCTCACAATTGGCAAGTGTACGCCACATAAATAGTATAAAAGAGATACAGCTCAACCCCGTTATAACGCGATCCGTTACAACGCGAATCCGCTTATAACGCGATGCAAGCGTGGCTCCCAATTTTAGTATTTATGAATACGTTACAACACGATTATTGGTATCTTAAATACTTTATTGTACAATGCCTACAATTGTACATTATTTCTAACGCGATCCGCTTATAACGCGATGTGATTCTTTGGACGGCGTTATAAGGGGGTTTAGCTGTACTTCACCAAAATCAAATGATCGGGAAGGAGACACAGCACTAGATGGGGAAAAAAATGGGTATTTAATCCATATCCAAATGTATCCAACGTTTCAGAGCCATTTCAGGGAGGTGTGTGTGTGTGTATATGTGTGTGTATATGTGTGTGTGTATATGTGTGCGTGTATAAGTGTGTGCGTGTGTATGTGTGTGTATATGTATATGTGTGTATATGTATATGTGTGTATATGTTTGTATGTTTATGTATATAACCTCAAAGCATCATTAGCAGTTCTATTAAAATTCAGTTCATAGTCATATTCAGGCAGTAAGGGGAACGCTTTCAAATGTTCTAATTTTTTACATAAGCTTTAATTAGGAGCCCTTTTTGCTTTATAAGAAATATCTGATTTACCATGGTTAGGACAATGCCATAATAAAATGAATGTTAGTTGCCTTTAACAGGTCCCCAAATACTATAGGAGGATATTGAAATGAGCTCTGTGATCTGAATTAAATAGAAAAAGGTTGAATTAAATTTTCACAAATACATGGATTTATGAATTTTGTGATAAATGATTATGCGGCTTTTAGTAGATTTGTTTATTGCATTTTACCATAAACACTATAACCAGTTGAACTATTATTAAGAAAAATGTAAACTGCCTATCTCCCATTAAAAATAGCTTTCGAGACCAAATTTTGCAATTAAGTATTAATAACACTGCAATGTATTTGACCGTGTTAGGGCAGAAATGCATAACGTTATGCATTTGCACAGCAGAATATTTTTTTTAACACTGTATATAATAAACATACATTAAAGGAAAATTTCTACATTTCCGTTTTGTTTTCCGACAACATATTTTAACTATTAGCTACATCTTACATTGAATCTTTATTTAGAGAGTTATTATTCAGGATATTGGAAACAAAACATCTGGGGAGATATCTGCTTCAACTGTGTTACCTTCACTATAAAACTCAATCATATTGTCTAGATGTAAAAATGTGTAATGAATAAGGAAATTGTAGGATATTAAATATATTTACATTAACAAGGAATGCCTTTTATTCTGTCTTATCTTGTATTCGGCTTACAGTAACATTATTTCAGCATAGACACATGATTGTCTTAAGTTATGGCACTTTCTTACCTTTTCTTTCTTTTCTTTTTCTTTTTCTTTTTGTGGAAGTTCACTGTAGCGTTACAAATGTTATTTCTCACTTCCTTTTTATATATATTCAGAAGCTCCCCACAGATCTCGGACTACAAGAACTGGAAGAGTACAGAGACAAGCTAAAGCGACAGCAAGCTGCAGTAAGTAAAACCGCTTTCTCTGCTTATAATTTAGCTATGTGTCTCGTCCAGTCCTAATACTACAGCAGATTTAGTTCCTAACTGTGTTTTTGTTTGTTAAATCTATATTTCTGTTCTTACATGCTTACAGTTTTTGGATTAACCCGCAGATAATGGAAAGTGCAATAAGTTTTTTTTTTTTTTTTTTTTTTTTTTTTTTAAAGAAAGTGGTATTTGGTTACAGAAAGAGTAGCACTAGAGATGGGCAAATTGGTAAAAATCCCATGTGCAAATTTTCTGCACTGGTTTTTCCCAAATAAGAGCGAAAGAGACCTATTTTACTAGTGTCGCAAGTTCTAACATTAGCTTGTCAATATAGTTCTTCTGGAAATCCTTTAAGGAAGTGTGGGGTGTAAAATGTACTTTTACAGATCTAATTAGCATATCTCCCAGGTATCTGTGTGCTCCTTGTTTTAGCCCAGGCGTCTCTCCATATGTTATTTGGAGGGAGGTTTGAGGGAAGATATAGAACTTCAGACTTGTTAAATAGCTACCTCTCTCCTCCCCCTATCTCTCACCCCTCCTCAATGAAAAAAATTGTCAGAATAATAATTTGCGGCTGACAGGAACTTGCAAATACGCGGCGGATTAGAATTTCTGCGAGATTTTGTCCATCTCTAAATATCACCCAGTCTTTCAAATCCTAATGTGATCAATAAAACATATAACACATTTGCCTGTCTCAGCATGCCAGTGAGGATTTACTGTAGCAAATCACTTCCAGGCAAAGTGCTACATTAGTGTACATATTAACAGTACTGGCTATATACATGTATCTACATGTTTTATGTGGCTGATTAAAGGAGCAATCCTGCTTCAACATGCATATTGAGGTTGCAAGAAAGGGAATACACTTTACAACTTGTTTTTAGTAATATGAATATTACTGTTAATACTAATCAAATGATACAAGAATAGAAAAGCTTCTGAAATCTCACAGGTCTTTTATGCAAGTGTACTGTTATTTTGTGAAGAAACAGCGAATAGAATGTTGAAGTGGCTCAAGCCTCCACATTTTTGACATATCTAAAGACAACCCATGCTGCTGCTGTTGCATAATGCTTTAGTACGCATACTTGAAATTTGCAGTGCTGTAAAGGTTTTGGTGGAGCTTGTATACATATCCAGAGAGATCCTATCCCTTCAGGGTCACGTTTAGGTCTATGGTTATGAAAATAAGTGGCAGAGATTTGATATGAGAAATCTACTGTGAGAGAGTAGATTACTTTATCAGAATCGGTTAATTAAATTTACTTCCCATTATTGCATCTTCCTAGCGGTTGCAGTAATAATGTCCCAACAGTGTCTTGCTATACTCTGCATCCATAAGACCCAAATCCATAGATAAACCAACTTCATTAGATTTAATCAGAACTGGTATTTTTGAAGAAAATCATTTTTTTTATTTCTGTAGTGTAGCAGTATAAAATTGCCAGCATATTCATGAAATTGAGTTCTGCATAATTGGTCACTGTAGTGTTCCTTCACTGTAGCATAGCTGTCATTCTTTCATTTGTGGCTTATTTTCAGGAAAGTATACAGGCATACCCCCCTTTAAGTACACTCACTTTAAGTACACTCGCGAGTAAGTACATATCGCCCAATAGGCAAACAGCAGCTCGCGCATGCGCCTGTCAGCACGTCCTGAACAGCAATACCGGCTCCCTACCTGTACCGAAGCTGTGCGCAAGCGGGGAGACTATAGAGCCTGTTACACATGCGTTACTTACATCAGTTATACACGTATATGATGATTCCAGTACAGTACATGCATCGATAAGTGGAAAAAGATAGTGCTTCACTTTAAGTACATTTTCGCTTTACATACATGCTCCGGTCCCATTGCGTACGTTAATGCGGGGTATGCCTGTATAATGGTTTGATGCTTCTGTATATAAATAGTTTTGTGTAGGTGTTTTACAGTAGTGTGCATACTGTTTCCTTACTGGTTAATCAGTTAATCTTTTAGATAATAAACATCATTAAGCATCAATTTAAATCATGACATCCAGGTTTTCTGTTTCGGCATCAATCATTAAAATAATTCTTATTCTATCCACATTTCATTATCTTCACTTCTTGATATGTATTTACCTATATTTAAGCGCTATATACTGTATGTTGCAGGTCTCTTCAGCTTCCGAGAGGGTAAATCAAAAAGCAAGCAGTTAGCAGGATACGTCCATTGTGTAGACGAACCCCCCCATAAGTTCCGTGTGACCGTGTTTAGATGCGGTCTTGATTTCCTTATGAGCTGTACAAGTTGAACTTATTAATGACAGAGATTGCAGGACTGCAGCAAAACGGTTTCTCTACTGCAGTCATGAAGAGCGTTAGTAAGATTTATTTATATACAGTGAGGACATTTTACCTTATCACGAGCTTCTCTAATAAAGCCATTTGAAGTGCAGTGGTGTCCGAAAGTGGGAAAGGCTTAGCAGCCATTTTAATTGTCGTTTTATAATAATTTCCTAAGAACGAACTACAAAATATAAAAAAATCACGAAAGAGCAGAGACAAAACACGAGAGGTGGGGCAGACACTCATGTATAGAATGATAAAGAAATCTTTAAGAAGAATACAAATATGAGCATCACCTTTAGCGCACTTCCTGTAGGAATATTCTCACTTCAAACAGATTGTTGGCTCAATAGATTTTCATAAAAGCAGATCCTGTCACATGTATATTTAAGGGTAAGAAGCAGGGTACCTCCCACCAAAGCTTTACTACCACTTTTAGGGAAAACAAAGCTAATAGTCCTGTACCAGTGAAGCTGCTCAGTGGCGATTACTAACAAGTTATTTATTGGCTCTCTAGCAGATTTATGTCCCTTAGGCTACGTTTATAGTGACGGCGAGGCGACGGTCGCTGGAAAATCAAATAGAGATGACTTCTGTCGATCGCGACCAATCCGACGCTCCGTCGCGCTTATTATAAGCGCATGCGACGGCGGCAATGCATTTGTTTTGCCGCGGCGTCACTGTCGCCGGCTCTATAAACGCAGCCTAACATTCAGCACAAGTAGAATTTATTGGTCAAAGGATACAAATTAACATAAAACATATTTGGTAATTGACCAGCTTGTGTTGTCATGAGAGCAGAACTTAATGATTTATTTCATATCGGAACCAAGTCTCATGTTTCTGTGACTGGGGCTATTTTACAGGGGAGCTAAATCGGGGTAACTATGACTTAATTACGTTTACTTTTGTGTATCAAAATTAAATAGATAAACATTAATTGAAAAATGCTTGATGCAGATCTCTGAAGCACAACCATCGGAAACTACAGTACAGTAGTATTTTCCAGCTTAAGATCCATAGAAACTATGATTACAGATAGTAGTGGTTGTATAAATATTGTCTGGAAAACATAAAAATGAAACTAGCATTTCCTGTCACTTGCTGTACATGTGCATGACTGGCTTAGACATTGTTCTTTCCAAACCCCTTTTTGTTGTTGTCCAGTTTAGAACATAAGCCTTGTTTTTCAAAATAAGAAGAGACATGCATGCAAAATACAACATGTAGTGTGCAGTGCAATGTTTTACCATCTGTTTCTTGGCTTTTCATTTCTTTTGTTTTTCTTACGCAGGCTATTTTTATTTGTTATTCTTTGATTATTTATCTGCCGATGTGTCTTACACTTTTGCATTATGAAAATAAACTATAGCCCAAAGTTATATTCTCTCTTTATTCGGTTTTATCTATTTTTATTAGACTGTTTCCTATTTGGAATCCGAGTTTTGTGAATTTTATGATTCCTGTGTCAAATATACAGTACTTGTAGCTAAATCCTGAGCCAATATGTATAACTTTCTAGTGACTTGTGTTCATTCATGTTTGGTTGTTTTTCACCTTTTTCAAACATTTGTAGGTATCAAAAAAGGTTGCTGATCTGATTCTTGAAAAACAACCTTCATATGTCAAGGTAAGAATAATGGCAATGTGATATAAAGTATTGTTTCAGTGATGGGTGTGATCGATTTACACAGAAGGGATTAGAAATAGTTGGGAGAAATAATATAGGGAAAATAATATATTATGACCCCAATGTATCAAAGCAAACGTGGTGTAACAAATCTGCACTATATTTATCAAAAGAAACAATTCTATCGATTTTCAATGGGACTTAGCATAAGGATTGTACTGCTTTGGCCCTAATACATATGGTCTCATATCTTTATGTTCATAGTAATATAGAGTATAGCTACAGTATGACTTGACCTACTGTACAGAAGCTTTTCTGGTGAACTGCGATTTTGAAAAGGCCTTTATGATAGTATTTGCGACAAACTACAGTATAAGAATCAGAACGGTAGATTTTGCTAAAAAATAAATGTCAGAGTGAAAGCTTACTGGACTCTCCCCAAAAGTCAAGTTGTTTGGTATTTTCTGATGTGATGCCCTTAGGAAAATGCAGGCGTGTCATTTGTATTCCAGATATTTAATCCTAAATACTTTCCCCATATGACTTTGGGATTGTGTGGCTGTAGTTTATGAATTTATTTTATATACCAGGTCAATTCCAATCCTCAAGTTCCCCCTTCCCTCCTCAGGGACTGATTGAACCATCTGTGCTGAAGCTGGGATATCCTAAAAACCTAACCTGCTATGGGGACATGCATGGAGAGAGTCAGCAATGGGAGACAGCAGAGGGAATAGTTGAACATATACTGTATGGAGCTGCTTACTTGTGCCACTTCTTATTAGCTTATAGTGTAGTGCAAAGTTGTTGAGACAAATATCCATTTTGACACCAGTGTTTTAAAATGACACGTTACTATTTGGAAGATGTTCAGCTCTGCATTTTTCCTTTTAGTGACAGAGGGCCAAGCATTGCATATAATCTTAACTTAATAGTGTTAAGGTTAAAGGTGTAAATGTATAAACCTTTAAACGCTGTGTGTGGACAGGGAAGTAAACAAGGTCTCAACCATTCTCTGCTTGAACCTCTCATTGGAACCAAAATTAAATTTCCATGCAAGCACTATGTTTAGTTAACTCTTACAACTTATTCGATATCCGCCGAAGCAGCCGAAATTTCCCATTGAAGTCTGTTGCTTGGCAGTATGTAGCTATGATTTAAAGCAGCCGTCCAAGCTGCTGTTTTTTTTTTTAATTATTTTTTTCTCTTTTAATATGTGCTTTAATACAATCCACACAATGATAAGTAATTGGCTAAGTTGCCGATATATCCATTCTCCTGTGATCGATCAACAAAGATTCGTCTCAGGGGTTCACTAAATGGCGTCAGTGCAGCAGAAGATGACCAAAGATGCAAAGTTCTGTGGAGAAGATCATTTCACCAGGCAGTCACTATATACAATTGGTGCACTGCTAGAGAGCAGGGCTCAAAAAGGTGTGTGCCAGAGCCTGTTTCAGAAGAGAAAGGGATGTGACTTTGTAAATAAGATAATAAAATATTTTTTTAATTAGTGCAACATAACTAAAAGGAGGTACAAGAACTCTCCTACGCGTTTCATCCTTGATAAAATACCTCACGGTAGGAAACACGTACTGTACCTCCTTTTCGTTATGTTGGACTAATAAAATAATTTTTGTAATCATCTTTTTTTACCCTCACTCCCTTGGCTGTGTGCTGCTCCTTTTTGTTTTTCAGCACTATGTTGAATACTGGAAAATTATTATCGACCCTGTCATATTACTTTTCTTTATGTTTCAAAATTCGGAATTATGCTTCTAATAAAAGTGAAAAAAATGTTAATCTTTATTATTTGTAAAATAGAGTATTTTTACCTTGATGCGAACTTTATAAGATTAGTCTAAAGGATGACAAAAAAAATGCAAAAAATATCTACAGAAATCTGAAATGTGAAAGATTGTAATAACTAAGCTTCTAATTACGTAATGATGTTACAATAGTTGTACAGTATTTATTTTCTACTAGCTGATGTACCCGGCATTGCCCGTGATGTAAATGTGTGATGGTTATTATGAGCGATAAAGAGTGTATGGTAGGTGAAGTATGTGTTTTAAAGGTTGTTGAATAATAAATGTCTAAAGAGATATGCAATGAATGTGTGCAACGAGGGGCACATCCGTTACTTAGAAATACAGTACAACAGAATGTACATTTTATTGATAAAGTTAATGACACAATTAAAGGGATTTACACAATCGTAGGTGTAATGGTGATTTTCCAGAGTGTGGATACATGTAATACACAATGCAGATAGAATGTGAGTAACACAGTACATTAGGAATGAGTAGTAGTTGCTAGATGTGGGGAGTGTCTTATCTGCTAGTGTGGATGCGTCGCAACCACGACAGAGGGAGGCGTCGAGGTATCGCCGACACGGCGGAGGTGCTCCCATGCGTTGGGCCTGGCAGGCAGGCTTAGCAGCTGTCTGAGGTAATCGTGACTGGCGTCGCTCCTGAATTTCCGGAAGGCGGTAGGAGGGTGCAGTGGCGGCGCACGGGAGGGTGAATGTGAATGTTGTAGAGTGTGAGGTGAAGGTTGCAGCGGCGGCGCCCCTGCGGTGAAGGGAGGCGGGAGGAGGGTGGTGCGACGGCTCCCGTGAGGAGGTGGGAGGATGTGGCTGCAGCGGCGTGCCTGAGGTGAGGGAGGAAAGGAGGTGGGAGAGGGTGCTGCGGCGGCGCCCATGTGGGGAAAGTGATGATCTACCGGCAGGCCTGATGTGAGGCGGGGGTGAAGGGAGGCGGGAGGAGGGTGATGCGACGGCTCCCGTGAGGAAGATATAGTAGTATGGAGTCGAGAGGACGTGGCTGCAGCGTCAGGCCTGAGGTGAGGGAGGGAAGGAGGCGGGAGAGGGTGGTGCGGCAGCGGCGGCGCCCCTGAGGGGAAAGTGATTATGTACCGGCGAGCCTGATGTGAGGCGGGGGAGGGTGGTTTGGCTGCGGTGGCGCCCCTGAGGGGAAGGGAATCTTGAGGGACGCAAGAGGTGTGGGTGTGTGAGACAGTGAAGAGACGCAAGAGGAGGAGGGGGGAGTGAGACAGTGTGCGGTCCTGGCAATAACCCCCTGAGGGGAAGGGAGGCTGGAGGGATGCAAGAGGTATGGGAGTTTTAGACAGTGAAGGGCCGCAAGAGGAGGGGGGGAGTGAGACAGTGTGCGGTCCTGGCAATAACCAGAGCGCAAGAAGCGCTCGTAGCAAATGGAGGAGTAGGAGCGAGTTGCTTTCCTGGCAGTCACCAAATGGAGAGTGAGGCGTGAGGGGCTGCGTAGGCGTGGCCGTGATGTCAGGCCACCCCGCAGGCCAATGAGGTGTTGCCGTCCGCCGGTGCAGACAGATAAACATTTTTTCACTCTTATATATATATATATATATTTATATATATATAGATATTAGTTTTGCATCTGTAATGAATATGGCAAAAGATATTAAGTCATTTAATCAATCTGGCACACAAGGGGTTAACATTGGTTGCAAATTGTCTTAAACATACAAGAATTGTTTTTATGGCCTGTCAAACCAGGCCTGTGTTGTATAGGACTGATGTTATCGCAAGTCAACATCTGTTTTTGCCAGTGGTGGGATGGAAATATGGCTTCCCTGACATTAGAATAAATAGAACACGTTTAAATATACCTTGAAAGAGATTTTTAAGGAGTCGCACAGATTAGCAGGAGGTGGGACATGCCCTACCTTTCAATAGATATTAAATATGGTATTCTGGACATGACAGCAATTCGCAAGAAAATCAACTAGATATTTGTAACCGTTGTGATTACATGAATTAAATGATACCAAACGCTTGATTAGGAGGTGCCAAGGACAATCTCTGTTTCTCCTGCAAAAATAAATGCTATGAGGTAATATCTTATATTAAGGCGTGTATATGGAGTGACTGATGCAACAGTGAATATGGCATGTGCCTAAGTATTATAGAAACAAAGTTAAGCCGTGCTTATAGGGATGGCGACGCGACGTCGCCCGAAAACAAATGCATTGCCGCCGCGTGCGCTTATAATGCGCGCAACGGAGCGCCATCGCAAAAACTGGTAGCCGGCAAAATTTGATTTTTCAAGGGCTGTCGCGTCACGTGACGGCCCTTGAACCAATCAAATTGCCGGAAACATGCGACGCCGACGCCCGGCGAAATATAACTTTCGCCGGTGACGTCAAGCATCGTCGCCGTCGCCATCGGTTGGCACTATAGGCACGGCCTAAGGAAGCCTTTTCATATATTGAGACAAACTTTATAGCATCAACGGGAAGATTTTTTTTCTTTTAAGTCGTAAAAATGTTAGCCAGAGCTGATTGATGACATGGGTGGGCTTGTGTTGTTTTCAATGAGAGAAGAAGAGTATATATCATGCCATGGAGTTACAGTATGAAATCAGAATTTCACAGAGTTGTGTTTTGGTATCAGACACGTGAATTCTCATCTTTTCTACTCCAGTGACCTCTCTGGGAAGAACCTATTATGCGGTATTGTATAGGGATTTCTGTTTCTTTATCCTGTTATTTTAAGAAACTGTCTGCATTTAATATAAAACTATGCAGTATGTTCTTGTAATCTTTTTCTGTCTCCTAAGCATTGTATTTTTGTATATTAAAGCCAAACTTTAATAAGTAATACTTTGGGCTCTGATTTGAACTGTTGCATGCTCTGTAGAGAGTAAACTACAGTTTCTGACCCATTTTGCTACAACAGATTTTTTTTTGTGTTAAGTGCATATGTTTTTTTTAATAAACGGGGACCTTACACCCTGGCAGATAATTATTTACTTATAAATCTCACTTAACATACATTAGAATGGAAAGAAAGTACTCCGCAATGCAAAAACCTTCACTACCGTTTGCAATAATCGTTTCCTTACTGAACTTCTGTTTAATTTGTGCAAATTTATTGAGTTGTATCAAAATGAGGAAATAATTCAGCAGCAAAAGGGAATTTCTTAAATAACTTTACAAAAATTTTAGTGGCATCCCCATTTGCATTAATACGTCTCTCAAACCACTGCATACATTTTACAATGGCATATGTGATCAGGATGAAATGGTTGAATCTCTGTTCTCATTATATTGTATTTATTTTCTCTGGTATGTTTTAACTCATTGAACCCTTGCACATAAGACTCACCCCTACCCTGTCTGTATTAGTTATCTCTGGTATGTTTTGAATAGCAAACTTTATTTGTTAATTTTGTGCTGTTAATTGTCCTGCTTGTAACAGGCAGATTTATTGGGGGGAGATCATGTGACTGTTGGATGTATAAATCTGAAATCAAGGGAAGCATTGCAGGGTTGAGTGTTGCATTTAAACGTGAGCATTTCTAAGTGAATAATGTAGTTAGACAGTAGTTGGACTAGAGGTGTACTGGAAGCTGGAACTTTCTGAAAACCTATCTACACATGGCAAATTATCTGACCACACTATTATCCCATGCTTGTTAGCCTGCACAATTAACCCCCCTATACACTTTATGTACTGCAGCCTCTCCCAACACCTTTCTCCACAACTGCCTCTCCCTTCCCCCCACCCCAAATCCTTCTGCAAACCTTGAACAGACCATAGCATTGCAAATGCAGCAAAACATTTTGGCAAGGAAAAGGCACACCTCTGCTGTTTAGTCTGCACAAACTCACTTGGCTCACAACAGCTTAATGCAAAGTTCCCTACCTATGTGATCATAACCTTGCTACTTATTTCAACTCTGTCCTTTATTGTGACAACATAGAGTAACATTTCCATCTATCCACTACAAACTACTCCCTCCTGGCCCACACCCAATATCACCATACACCCTGGATTACAGGCATACCCCGCTTTAACATACGCAATGGGACCGGAACATGTATGTAAAGTGAAAAGGTACTTAAAGTGAAGCACTACCTTTTTTCCACTTTACAATGCATGTACTGTACTGCAAACATCATATATGTGCATAACTGATGTAAATAATGCATTTGTAACCAAAATAAATACAGTACGCTTTATTGAAAGAAAATCTTTAATGTCAGCTGATTTTTTTTTCTTACTAGTGCTGGCAGATGCAAAATGGATGAACAGAAAATTAGGTAAAAATTATGTAGGAAGGATGAAAGAGAGGGCATATCTTCTACTGTACAGTATTTTTACTGTAACACAAAACAAAAAGCGATTAAAAGCACTCAAAATTGGAATAACAAATGACTAAATGCCAGGTGCAGCAGGAACAAGGAGAACCCTAATTCCCCTTATAGCAGTAACCAAATATCAACCAATGTTCCAGCATTCACTGACTACCAAAAAATTGTCGACCAGGAAATAAGCCAAAAATGAGAATAATTTAATGCATACACAAGATAACAATAACTTGGAGAGATGTCACACAAACGAATAATAGAACTCTAGGATATACGTGGTATGGGGAAAGAACACAGGGTAAGGGAGCGAGAGAGAGAATAGACAGGGTGTGGGGGAAAAACAATGGGGGGAGGGTAAATTAAGGGGGCAACGTTTCGAGGTAGATACCCCTTCTTCAGGCCCTTATCCCTCTTTCCCCAACCAATAATCAGCCAAATCCCACAATCAAAGATAATGTGATGCACAGCAAAACAGAGCAACAGCTCAAAGTAGCTAGAGTCCAGAACCAGCAAGAGTTCCAATCCAGTGAACAGCAAACAGAAAATCAAACCATATGATCCTTGGCAGCAACAAATTCTCTCTAATTCCTGCTGTGTGGGGCTGTTATGTAGATTAAGTAGAGTCATCAAGAGCTAGACGCTTTCTTGCGGGCGATTTCGATGGACTACTTGAAGTAGAAATAATAATAGGAGTAGGTCTTGGGGCTGATGTCGATGCTCGAGGTGGACTTTCAGTGGATGTTGATGGTCTGGGAGATTGACTGGCTGCTGTTGATTTTTTAGGAAAGTAGGTGTCTAAGGAGGTTTGAAGTGTAGCTCTTTTCTTTTCTCTGTAGATTTCTTTGTAACAGGCATAGCCCCCCGAAATGATTGCATTGACTTTGGAACTTCTTTCAAAGTCCCTGTCATACTTTTCAAAAAGAGCCATGGCACTATCAAGATGACGGAAAGCTTCAAAGAGAATTTTTGAAGATAGGCCTTCAGGCTGTTCGATGGTCTCAACCTCATCCTACACATCATCTTCTCTCTCCTCTTCAAGTTCCAGAAGAACTTAATTGCTGTGGGGCTCAGAAAGGGATGCCAGAAGTTCAGCAACATCTTCTGCCTCCACTTCCAGGTCTAACTGCCTTGCCATCTCTACAATATTTTCTGTAACAGTATCTTCAGAATCTGAATCTTCAAAGCCTTCAAAATCGTCAACTAAGTGTGGGCATAATTTTTTCCAGGCCCCTTTCATTGTTGTTTCCTTCATGTCTTTCCAAGCATCTCTTACAGTTTTGATGCAATCCAAGATATTGTAGCTTTTCCAGAATTTCTTTAGGACTTCTTGCCCTGTTCCCTTTTCACTGTCTATTGCAGCAATACACTTACTGAATGTTCTTTTTAAGTAGTTCAACTTGAAGGTAGCTGTAACACATTGGTCCATGGGCTGCAGTAGTGAGGTGGTATTCGGTGGTAGGAATTCCACTCGAATGTTAGGGTTCAGCTCATTTAACGATTGAGGGTGGCCAGGAGCACTGTCTACATGAAGCAAAATTCTAAAATGGATATTGTTGTCCCTGCAATAGGCTTTCACCTCCGGTACAAAGCAGGTGTCAAACCAGTCTTCGAAAAGGGCTGCAGTCACCCATGCTTTTCTATTAGACCTCCAATGCACTGGAAGTCTAGCTTTAACATAGTTCTTTAAAGCTCTAGGGTTTTGCCAACGATAAATTAGCACAGGCTTTAGCTTTAAGGTACCAGAAGCATTGCCACCTAACAGAAGGGTTATTCTATCTTTAGCTGCCTTGTAGCCAGGCATTGTTTTCTCCTCTCTTGCATTGAAGGTTCTTGCAGGCATCTTTTTCCAGAACAGACCAGTCTCATCCACATTAAAAATTTGATGTTTTAGGTAGCCTTCGTCATCAATTATTTTGGCAAGGTCACGTGGATAGCTTTCTGCAGCCTCAGTATCTGCAGCCGCTGCCTCTCCTTGCACTTTGATGTTATGAATGTTAGCCCTCTTCTTGAACCTATCAAACCATCCACGGCTTGCAACAAATTCTGCATCCTTCGCTGCCTCACCTTTCTTAGCCTTCAGTTCATTGAATAGGCTTAAGGCTTTACTTTGAATAATTGCCTGGTTTATAGGAACATTGCGTGCAGTCTGATTTTCTATCCAAATTATTAAGAGTCTCTCCATGTCTGCAACAACGCTATCCCTTTTTCTAATTGTTGTTGTGTTAATTGGCGTAGCACTCTTAATTTCTGCAATGATTTTGTCTTTACTCTTCATGACAGTATTAACTGTCGTACGATGGAAGCCTAGCCTTCGACCGATCTCAGCTTGAGAAACACCTTCATCATACATTTGAATAATTTTAAGCTTCATATCTAAAGTAATCGATTTACGAGTTTTCTTTGAATCTGCCATTACGTGGAATAAAATATACTGTACAGGAAAAAAAACTGATTACCACTTGGCAAGCTTGCAGCCTAGGTGGAATTATGAGGTGTTATAAATCCTGATTGTGCTTACCAAAATAGAAGAAAGGGCATGAAGGTAGGGTGCATTTATTTGACTGACTTTGATTTGTGAGTTTGGTGATTTACAATGCTGTACTGTACTCAGGTCCTTGATCAGCTTGGCATCTGGCACAGTGATGAAATTCACAGCCTCTATGTGCTACAGAACTCCAGTACAGGAACTGCTGTTTCCCTATTGGCTGAGGTGAATTGGTGAGTAATAACTATGGTGGTCTGTAGGGGCAGCCTCAGCGCAACGAATGGGAGCAAGAAATGAGGGGAGAGGGGAGCAAGCAAGGAGGGGAGAGGAGCGCACGCAGGACTGTACTGCATGGCCCTCCCCCTCCCATCTGTCCCCGTTCCCCCTCCCCCCTGCACTCCCGAGTTGAGTCTGTGCGTGCGTGCCATCCCCTGCTCCCCCCGCTCCTCCCCCCTGCAATTCTTCTTCGTTGGAGAAGACTGAAGGAGGGGGAGTCAATAAAGATGTGCGCACACAGCCGTGCGCGCGCCGCCCCCTGCACTCCCCCCTCCTCCTTCCTCCACTTCTGCTCCATTGGAGAAGACTGAAGGAGGGGGAGTCAATGAAGATGTGCGCACGCAGCCGCAGCCCTGCGCGCGCCGCCCCCTGCACTCCCCCCTCCTCTCCCGCTCCGTGTGAGAAGACTGAAGGAGCTTCAAGGAGGGGAGACAATGAAGACGTGTGCACGCAGCCGTGCGCGCGCCGCCCCCTGCACTCCCCCCTCCTCTCCCGCTCCGTGTGAGAAGACTGAAGGAGGGGAGACAATGAAGAGGTGCGCACGCAGCCGTACAAGCGCGCTGCCCCCTGCACTCCAGCTCGCTCCGTTGGACAAGATTGAAGGAGGGTGAGTTAATGCAGAGGTGCGCACGCCGCCGCAAGCGCACGCCGCCATGCACGCGCCCCGGCCCCTGGTGTCCGTACTCGCGAAGCACTGCGTACGTACACAGGGGTATGGTGCAATTCAAAATAAATGTACGTACTTGCGAGTGCACGTAAAACGGGTGTATGTAAAACGGGGTATGCCTGTACGCAAAAGCCTTGCACGATCTACTGTTAGTGGAGAACTCTGAAAACTAGCACACCAACCACCTCTCATTCTAATGGCAAACATCACAAATGTACAACTTGCAAACAACTACTCAAATTTCTATTTATACTGTTAATCTCTTGTAGCAGGTGATATTGAACGTAACCTAGGCCCCCCCTTTTCAACTCTGTCCCATACCCCTGAGAATACCCCTTTCAAATTCCAAAAAGGTCTAGCTGTCGCCCATATAAATATCCGGAGCCTGCTGCCCAAACTGGATGAACTAAGGGCATGGTGCCTTATGCATAAACCCAAAGCCATCGTTCTCACAGAAACATGGCTAAGCCCCAAAACCATCGTCATTCAAGGATACTCCATTTCTAGGAAATACAAGTCAAATAGAGGAAAAGGGTTGTTATTTTATATTGCAGACACCTTACAATTTACGCTCCTAAATTGCCCCCTTAACCCACGCTCTTATGAAATCCTAGTTGGCAAAATCTGCCTCCCTTTTTCTAAGCCCGTTTTTATTGCTGGCATCTACTGCCCCCCTAAAGCCCCCCTAATGTCCCTGAAAGACTGTACATATTACCAAACTCCTCCCTTTAGAAGTTTGCTGCTGGTAAAAGGATTGATCTTACATATACTGTATGTAAAACAAAAGAACAATTCCTGCACTCCTGCCAAATTGGGCTAAAATATACTAGTGACATGTTTACATTTAGAACCTACTGTACGTCTGTGTGACAAAGGAGTCATTTGGTTGCATCTTCTGATCAAAATATGATTCAAGCCTGCCAACCACATCAAGGTAGACTTTGTTTAGCAGGTACCTACTCTGAGTATATGTAATTTCCTATTATCCTATGGACTAAACTTTGTGAAATATGTGAAAAGGCCTAAATGTAAACATGTCACTAGTATATTTTAGCCCACTTTGGTAGGAGCGCAAGAATTGTTGTTTTGTTTTCCATTACAATCCCTGTCTGAGATCACCCAGTTTCTTGGCTCAATTTCCTCTCTGAATGAGGAGAGTGAGCTGCTAGTTCTTGGGGATTTCAACTACAATTGGCTTGACCCTAAAAATAAGAAAATACAACTCAAGTTATTTAACTGAACGCAACTGATTTCCCAACCCACACGGACAAACCTGAAATCTCACAACCATTCCTTGCTAGACTGGATTTTCTCCTCTAGTCCCAGCAGAACTCAATTCTCTGGCATCCGACCTGACATTTTCAGTGACCATGCAACAGTGGACTCTGTAAGGAAAATCAGACCACCCCAATCAAACCCTAAAATTCTCCTCACTTGAACATGTAGGAACTTTACCCCACAGCCATTTCTGGCTGATCTTACCAGCTGCCCTTGGTACAGAATCGACTTAATTCCTGACCTCGATTCTGCACTCGACTATTTCCAATTTGAGTTCTTAGAACTCTGATACACATGCTCCACTACGCAGAATAAGAATACAGGGGGCCCACCTTCCGTGGGTAACAACCAACCTTATATCGCTCTACCATCTTAGGGATGGGTTGTGGAAAAGCTAGAAAGTAACTGGCACTACCAAGGATCTTAATAACTACAGATGCCTGTGGACTATATGCACAAGGCACGCAAAAGCACAATATTACTCTGACAATCTTCACCAGAATACATCAAATCCAGCTAACTTCTGGATGGTTAACAATATATTCCAGCCTTCTAGCCATACACAACCATTTAATATCATTGAGGATAGTACTTTGGCAAATCCCACTGACATTGCAAATGCATTCAATGAATACGTTTGGGGTGTGCTACTAACTTATTAGTGAAATGCAACCCGAATTAAATACATGAACCTCATTCTGGGAGTACCTCTATAGCCCCACCCTCTCCCAACATTGCCCATAATTTTCAATTTGTCCCAGTATCTGAAGAGGAGATTACACAAGCGCTCCCCAAATTAAAACTAAGCAGCCAATGTGGACCTGACCTACTGCAATCTAAGTTCCTATGACTTCATGCCCCAGCCATTTCCAAACCACTTGCTTCCCATATCAACTCTATTTTGTCTTCAGGCAATATCCCTAAGACCTGGAAAACTGCCAGAGTTGTCCCAATCTTCAAAAATGGGGACAAAAACACTGTCTCAATCTACAGGCCAATCTCTTTTCTCCCAATACTATCCAAAGTCATGGGAAAATGTGTTCACTACCAATTAAGCGATTACTATACCAAGACAAATTTCCCTAGCCAATTCTAATCTGGCTTTCGCCCCAAACACTCCATCGTAACTACCCTGCTAAAAGTTTGCAATGAGATCCAGTGTGAAATTGAACTGGGACAACTTCCTGGTGCAATATTCCTAGATTTTGCAAAGGCTTTTGATACTGTTGATCATGTTATCTTGCTAAACAAACTCAAGTGCTCTTGAATTGGGATGCGTGATTTAAACTAGTTTCATTCCTATCAGGTAGATCCCAACATGTCTATCTGAGGCTCTAACTCCAACCCCTTGGATATCACCTGCGGTGTCCCGCAAGGCTCTGTTCTGGGGCCCCTACTCTTCTCAGTGTTCATTAATGATCTTCCTACAGCTTGTAAGGAAGTTTCAATACACATATATGCGGATGACACAATCTTGTATGCACACAGCCCTAACCTCTTCGTACTTGGACACATACTTCAATCTGACTTTTTGAGACTTGAAAATGGGATTTTCCAAAACACTAACACTGCTATTTGGGACCATGGCTTCATTTCTACTGCTGCGGCACAGTTTATTCGAGCATTTGCCCGTTCTGTGCCGCAGCAGTAGCCTGGCGCGCGCCCGAGAGTGACGGGCGCGCGCCGAAGCAGCGGAAGAGCGCCCTCCGATCGGGGCGCTCTCCCTACCGCTGCCGGGTCCGCCGGGTCCCCCGGAACCCCCTGCCGCTGTCCCGCGATCGCGGGACACCAGGGCTCCCTCGGGGAGCCCCTGGACGCGCGTGCAGGGGGCGCACGCTCCCGAAGACGCGTGACCGCGCGTCTATGACGCGCGGCACGCCGAGGGGCGGCCACTAGCAAGCCGGGAAATCTCCCGGCTTGCGGATCTGGCCGCAGTGTAATAAACTGTGTCGCCAGTGTAAAGCTTCCAATGAATGAGCTCTAGATCAGAACCAACCATAATACATTTACTTGTACTTTGTGGAACGTCAACACCACCTTCTGGAATGTTAATGAGCCAAGAAGACAAAGAACTTTGTATTCACAGCTGCATTGAATCTGACCCACCCCCCGCAGTGTACATCTGTGGTGCCCCAAAGGAGGACAGCCTTTGGCGCAGCCAAAGGGTGTGAGCCATTAGCTGCTATTCGCTAATGTTTGGTGATGTTAAAGCTGCTCTTTTTAAATCTGAAACTCACAAGCCCTTTATCCCTTGTACCCCCCAATTTTCCAACTATATCTGTCCACGAAATGTCTGAATTGACTGTATAACCCTGTTCTTTAAATGTAACCATGTATTTTTATAACTCGGTGCCCAGGACATACTTGAAAACGAGAGGTAACGCTCAATGCATTACTTCCTGGTAAAACATTTTTTATAAATAAATACTATCCTAGCCCCTGTTACTAATTTCAAATATTTGGGCATATGTTTTGACTCCCATTTAACATTTGGGTTGCACATTGATGCCCTGATTTCCAAAACCTACTACTGTATACCAAAAGAGGTGTACTATATAGGAACAAATTCTCCCTAAGTCTACTGGTCAGAAAGCGCCATCGCACAGCAGATACTGATGCCCAATATAGACTATGGGGACATAGTATATAGCACTGCACCCCAAACTCACCTTGGCAAACTTGATACCCTCTCCAACTCAATATGCCGCTTTGTCCTCCAATGCAACTACAACATACATCACTGTGAAATGCTCAAATAACTAGATTGGTCATCACTTGAGTCTAGACGCAAAGTTCATCTTTCCTGTCTTGCCTTCAAATTCTTTCTGGGCAAGCTACCCGTCTATCTGAACAAGCTCCTCACCCCTACCACATGCAGCACTTATCTGAGATCTGACTACAAAAGACTGTTCATGGTCCCAAGGTTCAGCAAAGTATCTGGTCGCTCCTCCTTCTCTTACCGTGCACCCCACAACTGGAACAACCTACCGGAGACTCTCACAGCCACCACCAGTTTAAGTTTTTTCAAAACTAAACTAATCTGGCCTGTAACTGTTATAAACACCTATAATCTATTTTTATTTTTATTCTTAATTATATTTACATTTATTATTTTATTATTATTTCCCATTCTATGTTCAGCATTTATATATATATTTTTCCTATATATATATTTATTACCTATTTTGGTCCACACCTTTAAAAAAAAAAAAATTTAAATTTTTTTTTGTTTTTTTTTAATTTTTAAAAATTTTTTTTAATTTTTTTTAATTTAATTTTGATGTACTTTTTTTTTTTTTTTTTCCTTTTACCTACATTATATATATATATATATATATATATGTCTCACTACCCCTTTTTTTAGTTGTTCTGTTAGCTTTTTGGTCTCATGTTTCCTTACCCGGGTCCCTCTGGGTCTCTTTAGCACCTATGTTGTCTCCTCCTATATTTAGTGGTTATATAGCTATCTCTCTATATTTAGGGTATTGTTTATCAAATATTGACATCTGTTTACTGTATTATATATATGTTACTATGCAAGTCAACTACCAATGACATTTTACTTAACTCTTCAGGTTAACCTTTTTTGGCTGACTTGTATGTTTAATTTCTGGTCTATAATTGTGATATATATTTTATGCATTGGTTGAAGCGTCTAATACTATATGCTATAACATACTTGGTCTTTAGGATTAAAATTGTGAATCCTTATCTATGTGTGCTCTGGCATATATAGGGTTAATCCAACCCTAATACTCATCATGTGTATCTCATTACTAATCCTCTGCCTCCTATGATCTTATTGGTCATGTGTACTATATAACTGTATGTAATGCCTATGCTACTATCTCCTGATGAAGTCTCGCTTGAGACGAAACGCGTAGAGATTGCTGTGGAGCCTACTGTCCAGGTTATACACTGGCGACACACTTTATTCGAGCTCGGCTAGTTCCACGAATTCGGGTATACCCGGGTGTATTGAGGTTTTTGACTGTTTTCTGCCCAAGTGCATTGAGGTATTTTCCAGACAGGGATTGAAGCATTTTATTCCCGCTGGCTGCAATACTGCACAGTATATATATATATACTGCATTACAATTCATGAATTTATGCCATCTGGTAGACACGCAAAGCATTGCAGCCTATTAAATCCTAATCATTATCATTTAACAGATCAGCCGCCCGTCAGCCAGGCATGAACCCAGGCTGGGAAGGCAAATACAACGGGGCTTGTCAGAGGTGAGGAGCGGCGCATTCCAGGTATCTGCCAGGTACATACTGGGTATTTGCTCGAATAAAGTGTGTCGGTGCAGTATATTTTATTTGCACTCATCTACATTATTGCACTCCTGCTGCATTGCTAGCATTTTGCTACCAGCCATTCAGACATTCAAGTTCCTGTTTACACTGTGAACTCTCCCCGGCTGAAACCTCGCTGACATCATCGAGTTCACGCGAGACTCTATTCAGTGTATGCTCTGTGTAGCACCGGAGAGAGGGGAAGGCGGCATCCCTCGTGGCTTTCGGTCCCTGCCAGGACCTAGAGGGGCTATTGTGGCAAGACACACCGCGGACATCACACCGAAGTCCTCCTCCTTGGGCTCCTGCGTCTGAACGGGCTGAGTTGTACTCAAAAACGCATTTTTTTCAGCTTTGTTTGTGAGTGTGCATTTTTATCCCTTACTCCATAAATTTATTGTTATACAATTTTACGCTATGAGTGCGCCTGTTTTTTCTGTGTTCTTGTAGATATCTTAAGGAAGTGATGTTCCCTTCATTCGGGCTGCAGAGACTCTTTTGGATAGCAATTGGAACATTATGGGATTTGTATATCTTTTACATATATTTTTCTGGACATTTTCTTTTTTGATATTTTATTATGTATTTTATTGGTTCATTATTTAAAATTTTTGTTACTACATCCACTGTGCTTAGCATAGGTTTTTTACTTTTATTTGTAATAACATTTTCCATTTCACTTTTATTTATATTTTTACTCTATAGAGAATTTATATAGTGATAGGTTGGCGCTAATATATTTCTTCTTTTGTTGTGATATATATATATATATATATATATATATATAACTGTGCATGAAATGCCTGGTATATAATGCATAATAACCCTCTTCACTTAATGTAATTATGTATTTGTAACCATGTATTTGTCATCATAACTCTGTGCTCAGGACTTACTTTAAAACGAGAGGAAACTCTCAATGTACAGTATTACTTCCTGGTAAAACATTTTTATAAATAAAATAAATTATACGTAGAATAGGTAAGCCAGTGTCTGTTTTTTTAATACTGTTTATTAAATAGTTTTTTTTTTTTTTTTTACAATAGCAAGGAAAATGGGATAGGGACAGAAGAAGGGAAGGGAAAAGGTAGGTTGGTACAATTACTGCATCATATTGATAGTTTCCAGTTACAGAGCTACAGTAACACAGATCCAACAAGTTAATCCTGCGTTACACATGTACAAAAACAATGTCAAAGTAAAAGGGGCTAACCTAGGTATAATTAATCCAGGGGGTCCAGACATAGCGACACCATCCCGACTCTTACGTTCTGCTCAAGAATGCCGTCTCTCTACCCCTTTTGTGTCTAAAACCTTCTCCCGTCTTAAACCTTTCTAACTGACTGCCCCACACCTCTGGAATGCCCTTCTCCTCAATATCCGCCTAGCACCCTCTCTATCCACCTTTAAGACCCATCTTAAAACACACCTCCTTAAAGAAGCATATGAGTATTTCCGTGGCTGATACTTTACACCTCATACATAAACCTTGGCCCCTTGCAGACACACTTACCAGAACGGCCTCCTACTGTCACTGTACGTTCTTCCTACCTACCAATTAGATTGTAAGCTCTTTGGAGCACGGATTCCTTTTCCTAAATGTCACTTTTATGTCTGAAGCACTTCTTCCCATTGTGTTATTTGGATTATCTGTTATTTATATGATTATCATGTGTATTACTGCTGTGAAGCGCTATGGACATTAATGGCGCTATATAAATAAAGATATACCTACAAACATAGCAAAACTTTTCATAGGTTCTGTAGAGAATGCTAGAGCTTTTCCATAAATATATCATTATTAATTCTTCTAACAATGTTTTCCCTTGGAGGATGTTCTACTTGCTGCCAGTGTTTAGCTACTGAATCCAAATATACATTTTTCACATTTTATTTTGTTTTTTCATCTGTGAAATGTTTATGTATAAGAGTCATATATGGATCTTGGGGAATTTTTACTTTCAGGATGTCAGGAACGATCTTAATTATTTGTATCCCACAGTTCCCCCAACAGGTGCATAGCACCTTTGGGAACATTATTTTATGCAATCTATCTGGAACCAGGTCCCACCTAAACAGTATTATTTTTATATATAATATATATATACAGTGGTTGACAAATCACCAAAAAATCTACTCGCCACCTAGTACCAAACGTGTGCTGCTTGGGCCAATATTTACTCGCCCGGGGGTTAAATCCACTCGCCCGGGGCGAGCAAATGTATAGGTTTGTCGAACACTGTATATATATATATATATATTCCCTTTCATATTTATGCAGATTGATAGTTTTTAATATCTTAACAGAGCTAGAGCTCCACTTTTCGATGGTTGGCTCGATACCCAACTCGAGAGCATGTCCTGCAACCTCCAGGAAGATCCAAAGAAGAAATAGTATCACAGTTGGAGGAACTTCTAGAAAGCCAGTGCCTTTTTTATAACGGAAAAGAAAGATTGTTGATGTGGTCTCTTTCTCTGTCTAAAGAGAAAAGCAGTGGGCACTCATGACCGATAATATACTTTTTAAAGAAGCAATCCAAGCAGCCTTTTAACTTTTTTTTTTTTTACATCGGATTGAAGAAGGGGTCTTCGGAACTACACCCCATTCATTTCTTGATACTTACCTCTGGACGGGGTAGCGGTATCTTGGCAAAGTTTAAAGTTTTCAGATGATGTCACGACTTCCTATTGGATCACAGGATGCGGGAGCTTTCAAAATCTGCCATTTAATGAACCCAGCTAGTGATCTGGAGCCACCCTCTACGGTGGTCAGTATCTCAGGAAGCAAGGGGTGCCCGGAGCTGAAATGGAGTTCAGCTCTGGAGACCCTTTGCTTCAATGCCATGAAGAAAAATGCTGCTTGGATGCCACTTTTAACAAGGGTGGAGAAAAATATGAAAAATGTAGGAGCCAGCTTGAATTTGTAGGAGACAGGTTTTGGTAAAAAGGGGCATTCACCTCCCCCTCTCAGTGGCTCTGTGTGTCAGTGTATCTGTTACACACTGGCAGGCACACACACACACACACACACACACACACACACACACACACACACACACACACACACACACTCCTGCCCTTCCATCCTGCTGCAAGTTAGCTGTCCTGCTTACCCCACCTCCCCTGCCAAACTAAGCGTCACAGTGCTGACTGACCTGTCTGGGACTGCCACGCCCGGGCACAGTGCGACTTTATCCTGCTTTGATGTGCTAGTAAAGCAGGATAGGTTGTGCTGTTGCTGGTTGTGGCAGTGACTAGCTGGTTAATCAGCACTGCGCCACAACATAGGGACCAGGTTTTAACTGCCCGAGCGACCAGGCACCTCCACGGTAGTTTCATCAGGGCAGTGTGCAACACGCTGATGACGATCCATGGGAGGACCGAAATGTTGGTTTTCTGTCGACAATAAATGCTTCTTCTATTTGGAACATTTGTATCCAGCAAACATCCCAGTTGTTAATCCCCTTCCCCCCTTCTCCTTGGCGTGGATGCACCAACCAGCTACATCATTTAAATGTTATTAGGAGTGGATCATTCATCATATTTTCTATTATTGACTCCCTTGCTCTATCCCTACATCCATCTTTCCCTCCCCCCCCCTCCCTCCTTCATTCATTCCTTCCTTCCTTTTCGCTAATGAAATATAGCCTTTGGTCGACAATAAAATATTTCTGCTGTGAGGTGCTCTTTCATTTGTATTTGTTTATACAGTATATACCTCACATTAGGTGCTAAATACTGTAGGATTTTGTTATTTTATAGTCTCATTAAGTTTAGCTCATGTACTGTAAGACTTTTTAGCCATGATCTTGGTGGTTATTTTGCTGTCCCGTATGCGGGCAGAGTATGCTCATGCCGAGTCCTATGGGGCGGTGTCAGAATTTGCCTCCCGGTGGGCACTAGATGGAGTGCTCTGCTCGGTGTCCCCTAACTTGGGTTTATTGAAACTCACCTCCCTAATTTAGTGCACTTTATTTATTTTACAGTGCACTTTGACAAGTTTTATTTTATATTTTAGTTTCACCGGTTTTTCTTTTTACTCGTTGGATCACCAACGACTAAGTTTGTTCCTCTGATTGGAAAAATGGGGCAATCCCCCCCAAGGTGCTACTAAAATTCCTGTGGACCACGAGTTGATAAACGTAATCAAAAAAAGTATTGAATGAGGCAGACCATAATGTCCCAAAGTACTGTGAAAGGCACCAGATAATGTGAACTCTTGAACAGGTGACGATGTCCAATAAATGTGGGGGGGTGGAGGAGGGGGGAATGGGGGATAAATCAACCGCTCCAATAATTAGGACATCGCCTCAATATGCACAGCAATCCCTTACCCTCCTCCTCAATATTCCTTCTGAATACCTCTGTATAAACACTTGTGTTCCACTGGCAACACCCACAGTGCATGGTTAAAGCCGGCCAATCAGTTAAAACTGGTCGAAAATAGGCTGTTTCAATCTTGCATTGAGAAGGAGAGCTTTTTGGGCCTCGATCGTTGTCTTGTATTTTATGTTTAGCAACAATTAAGAGCTGGTAAAGTAATGTTTTACTGTGTTCACTGCCAAAGCAGATGACAAACCTTGCTTTCTGGCAAAGAGTTCGTATACGTTATGATTATTTTAGGAGGTGATGTTGTGCATAACTTGCATGTGAATGTGATTTCACACTTTATATTCATTGAAAAGCAGCAATCTCCCTAGTTTACTACATCTTCTTCTTTTCCAGGGCTGGCTTTTTTTGTCTGGCTGAGAAAGAAAGGCTTTAGGCAAATGATGCTTCTGCATGTAGCAAATTAATAAAGGTATTTTATGATTGTGTGTTCTTAGGTGGTGCGGCAGCAGCTATAAAAATGGGCTGCATCTCCATGTAACCGGACTTGCTGTCCCCGTGACTGCGCCAAAGTGCGAGATTACAGCCACGTCGGCACTTTGTTGTCCTTTGTTGACCTCGGCTACAGTCAGCAAGCAGAATTATTTGAGGGGTTATTTATGTAATTGCAGTTCAGTATGTGCGTTCTGCAGATTGCGCAGTGAATATCTTTGCCTATGACAATGGTAAGGGAGCCGCGAATTGCAAATAAATACCGGAGGTTAACACTTGGCTTTCTGCGGCACTGAAAACAGGAAGTCTTGCTACATCTGTACAGTAGGATTAGTTTATTGCAGGTGGTGTGCAGTATGCTAAGCATGCCATGAACAATGTAGAAATGTATCGGTTTAAACACTGCCTTTCTTTGTTTAATATGAACCCGTACTTTTCATCAAGAGTAACAAGTTCACACTTTACTCAAAACACTGCAATAAGTAAGTTTGCATTACGCAAGAGAGGAGGACAGAAAATGAAGGGGTAACAAGTGCAGGAGTCTGACCCGCAGCTCAGTTTCCTCCAGCAATATGTGGGCTGGATGTCTGCTTCTTTTATTCTTAGGCTGCGTCCATAGCAAGGGAAGCCGTGCTGAGCCGTGCGGACGCTCCGCGTTGAGCCCCTGCATCCTCAATGAGGATGCCTTGAGAGGGGGCTCACGAGAGCGTCCGCAGGCGTGCTGAGGCTTTGGATTTTTCAGCCGACAGGCGAAGCTGTTTTTCAGAGCGTTGTCGGCTGAAAACATCCAATCAGCGCGAGGCAGTGTCAACGTGTCGGCGCCGTGACGTTGACGTTGGTGTGTCGCGGGCTATTGGCCCAGCGACGTCACTGCTCCGCCTCCCCCCCTCCCTATCGCGCACGCTGGCTCGCCTGCATGTGCATGAAATCGCACAGAATTCAGCAGGCTCGCCTCAGCGTCAGCGCGGCTCCGAACTGCTCCCCTCTCTATGGACGCAGCCTTAGCCTGAGAATGTTGGCCTTATACTGAGACAAACTTGGAGAACCATTTAACATAAATCACTTTTCTAAACACAACATGAAATTGTTCCTACTGGCCCCTCTGGCAGGCAAAAAAGTTGGGCAAATGCATGTTATAAGACTAGAATATACAGTACAGTAGGAAACCTAAAGCCTCTGTTGTCCTGTTAATATCTGACTCTAGTTATAATACATGTAAAGCTAGTCATTTCAGTTACATTCATGTGTAGCATTGCAAAATAGTCAAACTTTTGGTAACTTGTTTTAGTGACAATTATGCAAGTTTGGTTCTCTTCAACACAGAAAAACAAATCAATGTTTTACTCCTTGGCTTTAGTGTTAACTTCAATGTTAACTTAACATTGATATCTCAATTTGTGCGCAGTTCTGTTCTTTCTTGCAGTCTCCGGTGGAAGATATTAGAATTCAATCAGTCAGTTTTCCGTAGCAGAAAGATATTCTTGCATATTGGAAGTGCTTGTCAACTTGAATAATTTTGGATTAACTTCAGCTACTGTATATTGGAAACATTCTTATTTATCAGCAGATGCAAATTCCTTTTGCATGCCATCAGTTTTCACCTGCCATCTGTGGCAAGTGATATTTGATGTTGCAAAGTTTATTTTCAAGAGTAATAAAATGAAGAATTTGCATTAAAATAGCACATAAATTGACTTTGCAAACAATTGATCAACACAAACATCCTGTTTCAAGAGTAACAATTGTTCCAGTGACACAGGATTGCTGGCAGCATGGTGGCACTGTATGCTCCGTAATAGTTACTTGCATACTTCCGCCAATATGTCTCTGATTTAAGTTTTTTGATGCCCAACATTTGTTGTTCTGAATCTGTGTGATTATTTTACCAAATCTTTCAAGTGATTGCAGCACACAGTTCTGAGAAAGCAATATAACACAAGGGGAACTATATACTGTATATTAAAGCTGCAGTTCAGGCAATATCCTGCATGTGTGTTTTTTTTTAATAAATCAGTTCTGTAGTAAGAAAAAATACTTTTAGCATTTTCTGTTTTAAAAAAAACAACTTTGAAAGACCAATTTTCTTGTATTCTATTTTAACAAGCATGCTTGTTCCTATAGCAACGATTTACATTCCCCATATTTAAAGATGTCGCCAAACATTGCCGATCAATAGACGGAGAACGAATTGACCGGCAGCTATGCAGTTCTTTAGGTAATTAGAGATTGCCCACATAAAACTATTGAAGTTAAAAAATAAATTAAAAAAAAAAAAAGGCTGAACTGCAGCTTTAAATCAGCAACCTCCCCAACTTGTCGTTTTTTCTTCTTACATCAATTTTTTTGTTTCAAATCCGTTTCGGCTCCCTTTAGGGAAATGAAAACGGCTGCCAAATATCGCGGGTCAATCAGGCCAATAGGAAGCCGCTACATTATCGGCAGGTATTCTATTTTAAGTATAACCAAAGTCTGTCTTTTCTTTCTTAGCCACGCAATACAGACAGTTTTCCAAGTCACCTGAATCTGTTAAGGTTCCTAATATTGGCTTAAAGCCATTTGCATCAATGAGCCATTCTTGGAGTTGTTCTAGTACTAACCACTAGGCCAGGGGTGGCCAACACCAGTCCTCAAGGGCCACCAACAGGTCAGGTTTTAAGGCTATCTGATGGAGCCACCTATGCTGAAGCAGGGATATTCTTAAAGCCTGACCTGTTGTGGCCTTGAGGACTGGAGTTGGCCACTCCTGCACCAGGCTGTTCAGTTAACCAATGATAACTGTTTTGGAAATGTCCACGGAAAGTTCCTGAATTTTTTCCCTCTTCTGGTGACCCAAAATGTAGTTTTTGTATTTGGATTGCTTCGTAGCCAACATGGTTTAAATGATTTAAAACTGGAGGAGATCCGCCTGAGCTGAAATGCTCTATTTGTAGCTCCCCAGTTACAGAGATTGTTTCCATTGCTGGCGTTAAAGCTCCTGTCCGAGAAGTCACAGTGCCCGCCAAATCCCAGGACTCTCCTGCAGGCCATTTGGAAGCGGTAACGTTCTCCTTTGTGGCTTCCTATTTGATCACTGCGGGTGATATATTTTGAAATTCAGGAAGACAACTGGCAAATAAAACAGTAAGTGGGCGTTGTTGCATTAATAGTCGAAATCTGTAATATAATCTCCATTGTTGTTCAGCAGTGCTCCCCCTATTATTTTCGGTTTTTGTCTGTGTTGTTTTTTTAAATAAATTTCATGTGGCGGAAAAGACGACTAATCAATTAGGCCAGGGGTGGCCAACTCCAGTCCTCAAAGCCAGCAACAGGGGCCTGATTTTAAAGCTATTCTTGCTTCAGCACAGGTGGCTCAGTCAACCGCTGAGCCACTGATTGAGCCACCTGTGCTGAAGCAGGGATACCATTAAAACCTGAACTGTTTTGTGGCCCTTGAGGACTGGAGTTGGCCACCCATAGCCTGGGCTAATGTATTTTCAGCTTTGTTATGTTGCAGTAGTGTTCCCTTTCTAATCCATCTCCTTGTCACCTTGTATATAAATCAAATAATTTCATACCTAATTTGTGTAACATTTTTTTATAGACATAATTACTGTATGGGAACCGTCTTGCACTTCAGGGATGTTTGTTTAACTATGTGAGTGCCGGACAGATCGAGTGCCACCGCCCCCCTGGCACAGTGTGGTCACGCAATCGTGGGGGACATTTTGCAGGAAAAGCAGTCCTCCATTTCTTCACTGGACAGACCTAGACTGCAGTTGCTTCCCCTCATACAGAGGTAAAGGGAAGGGTTCACAGTTTTAGTGTTAGGACCTGCATTTTTGGTTTACCTTGACGTTTGGTATGCAGGCTTACGACGCTTTGGCCAAAGGGTTTAACTAAATAACCAAGTAATTACTATTATTATTGAAGTATTTAGGCTTTATACGTATTACCATATATGTTTTGTCAATTTGATGTAGCATTGGGCACCCCTGTCTAATGTTGTATGCATTTGCCACGCTCAGTAACACTCATTTTGGCATAAATATATATTCACGATGTGGTGGGTGTAGGAGTTTGAGCAAGCTGGGAATGTGTGTGTAGATTTTTATATATTCAGTTTGCATTGACCTGAATAGCAGCTCATCCTCTTATTTTCATAACAATTCCAATGTGCCTCAGAGTTTTTTTTCCTGCGTCTTCATGCTACATGGGAATGTGTTTTTCTGGGACACTTGTCTTTTTCCTTTTTTTTATTTTGTCTATCTCTTACATTTTCCTAACCCTATATGTGTGCCTTCCATGCCTGGCCTATGTCATTTTCCTGCCCTTTTAACCATCGGTCTCGCTCACTTCCTTCCAGCCAATTTCAGTTTTCGCCTACCCTCTTAAACACCTCCAACTCTCTCCTAATGCGTTTGCTATCTCTGCACAGATAAGGTGCTATTGCATTTTTGAATTCAACATTTGCGATACATCCAACTTATTTGACCTGGACTTCCCTCTGAAGACAAATAACTTTCGGTAGGGAAATTGTTATGTACTGTAGAATCATTTATGCTGCTGTGTGTAAACTTCTCTTTCTGCAACTTCTGAGAACAAACCAGAAGAGTTAGGCTTTTGTAATTAATTGACCGATCGGTGCAACCTGTTTATCCCATGGCCTCAGGAGCTTACCAGTGAGTTTCAAGGACAGAGGTGATTCACAGTATTTAGGAGAAAGAAAGGTTATTGAAGAGACACATTGCTACAGTACATGGAGCCTGACTTAAGTACAACACAAAGATCAGGTTCATTGTGGCAAGAGAGCTCCGAGTTTAGATTGAGGTTTAGAAAAAAAGCATGCATTTAATGTTGGGTTTATCTGAAGCCTGTGGAGGATTGATCAAATGACTTTTTGTACTGCTATATTTTGAGTTCTTGGAGAAAGAAAGATATAATATGATGATTCATCTAAACTAAACGTTGATTTCTATATTGTGAAAGTGTCTGTAAATCGCAGTAGAATTTTCTGTCGTTGATTATGCTTGATTTAAGCAATCAACTTTGCACAATGTTCCTAGAATATTTTTTTTTTCAAGCTATATGACCACTTGGTTGGAACACAAAGCAAAACTGAACTGAAAACATATTACAATGGCAGTAGTTCGAATACAAAAAAAATGCATTGATCGATTACCATACTTTTGCTTTAGTGAACGTAGCAGAACCACTTTCTCTGTGCAAAAACATATTTTAAATATTTGCAAGACTAATTGCAGGTCGCCAGGCCTTTCTAACTTCTATTTATTGCTCGAAAACTCTGCAAATGTTGCTGGGAAATGAGATCAATGCAACGTTAGTGCCTCAATTCTATACTGTACTACTTTCCCTCTTCTTAAATGTTTAAAACAATTTTTTTTTATTCAAATGTCTTATTTTTATATGTAAAGCATGGGATGATGTATAATTATACATTCTTACCTAAGCTGCCGGTTGGTTGGTGCATCTGTTTTAAATCTGTCAATATCCTGCTTGTGTGCCTATCTAAATGGCCGCCTTCTGACTGTGTATGCAACATAATGGCATTAGGAGTTAAGAAAAAAAAAAAGCAGACAGTATTATTTAATACTACAGAACTGATTTATTTAAAACAAATAAAAAGGATTTTGCATGTTTTTCAGTTTTAAAGCTGCAGTCCACGTAATATTCTACATAAATTAGTTCTGTACTTTTAGAATACCTGCAACATTTTTTTTAAAACAACTCTGAAATTATATTTTTAATGTATTACAATGTAACAAGCATTTTTTTTTCTATAGCAACCGTTTACAAAGTAACATTCACTTCCTTGTCTGAGACAGGCTCTGGCACACCCCTTTTTGAGCCCTGCTCTCTCTAGCAGTGCACCAATTGTATCTAGTGAGTGCCTGGTCACATGATCTTCCCCACAGATCTTTGTCATATTAATATGCAAATGCTTTCCACTGACTGCAGAATATATTCCTCTACATCCATTTAGTGAACCCCCCGAGCCGAATCTTCACCGAATGTCACAGAAAAACAAATCGATCGGCAACATAGATAAATACTTATCATTATGTGGATTGTATTAATGCACATATTAAAGGGAAATAAAATAAATGAAAGCTTTCAAGTTAAGTAACTACTGAAAACAGTATGGTTTGCATGTTACCTAATGGAAGTAGGAATAATGTGTTGATGGAAATGCAGTATCTTATTGTATCAAAAGAAAAGATTAACTCCTCGAATGCTGAAGAGATTAGCAATACATTTCTAGCACAGAAATAATTTCAGTGAGCGTTCAGTCACCTTTGTGTGCAATTTCACTTTATGGCGAGTGCAATTTACCTGGCATAGCTTCCTTGGGCTACGGCCCCGCTGTCTGCGCTGCACGCGCGTCTGCCAGGCTGGCGGCGCATGCAGCCGAGTTCCCTGGTCTGCAGTGAGCTGCAGGGGGAAAGACGGGGGGGGGGCATGATGGGGGGTGCAGCCATGACGTCACCTGGCAGGTTCGCCCTTATTGGCTGAACCGCCTGGGGGCGTGGCCTAGCGTTCCGTCTGTGAGCTGAGCACAATTTTCCAGTCTGCTGGAAAAACCGACGGCGCAGCACGGCGGCCACCCCTTGAAGTGGGCCCGGCCCGTTGAGGGGCGGCTCTTGTCCCTGGCGGGCGCTGCAGCAGCCAGCGGGGACCAAGCCTAAAACAATTATGTGGAAGAATGATGGTATGGCGCTCAACACTAGTTAAGTGAAATGTTATCTAATAAAACTCATATGTGATATGGAAGTGAATGTGAAACAAAAATAACAGTGGTAAAATATAGAGGGGTTACACATGTTTTAAATGACTGACTAATGTAAGCCTGCATTGTAAGGAGGTCTATGTTGATAAATGTATACCTTTTTGAAATGCCATCTGCACTATCCCAGTCTCTCTTCTTTTTCTTGGGTACTGCTGTACCAAGTATCCATCCACCCACATTTGCCACAGTTTTGGATATGCGATCATTACTCCTATAGTTTGAGTATATATATTGGTGGTTTATTGCAACACATATTCACCTTGTTTTGCAATACTGTGCTATGTCCATTTCTCTCCTTCTGTGATACATCCCCCGCTCCCCTGCTGTTTTGAATATAGCTTCCTAAAACCCCAATTTGTGCTGCTAGTTTTGTACCACACCACAGCATGCGTGGTACAAAACTCCCCCAGGTTCCTGAGACATGTAATTTTGAATTTCCCTTATAAGAATTATTGTCCTGTAGAAACAATATGACCTAAAGTGTCAGCCCCCTGATTAGTATAAAGTAAAACAACAACTTGATTTTGGTGAGGAATGCTACTTTAAGTCTTTTCAGGGGGTAATACTCGTATACTTTATAATAATTAATAAATCATTTTGAAATTGACTTGCTAAATTTTGTTACCGTATAATTGTTTTCTATGTTGCCTTGTAGGAACTTGAACGAGTTACATCTTTGCAGACAAGCCTTCAACTAGCGGCTGTTATTTGCACTAATGGAAGAAGGTAAAGAATAAGTACAGTGGAAACATCTCACGTTTATGTTTTTCTGATACCGAAATTATCTTAAAATACCTTTTCGAATTGCTTACCTAATTTCTTAATACTTAATTTTATATTTTTTTGTAATCGGCATTCAAGATTTTAAAACCTGTCCATCCTGGACCGCTTAATTGTTTTATATTCATCGGAAGACCACCTTTACTACGGAGATCTTTTCATCAATCTGAAATGGAGTAGAAAAGGTGGTTCACGTGATACAGATTGCGAACCCGTGACCATCGCTGCTAAAAGACATTGCAGGGCATTGCAGATCAATATGTCATTGATCATTCACCTATTTACTGAACCTTTTAAATGGCTGATTTTGAAAGTTTGAATATTATTATTATTAGCTCAATTCTCCTATTTCTTTGTCACACATACGTTATGGTGGCTAAAGAAAAGTGACAAAAACCATCCTTGTGAAATTCTTAGGTAGACGTCTTTGTCACAGGAAGAAAATAATGGCTGGCCGGATGCCTATTTTCAGATCATATTGTACTTATTGCCTTAATCACTGCATTCTTTCCTCAGCCTCACATGTACTCCCAGCAAAAGGAATATAGATTTTCTCTAGGTATTCGACAGCGTGTCTTCACTTAATTGCATCTCCAACTAGTACTGTTGTCACACCAGGCATCATTGTATTCATTATTTTCTTGAATGGTCACTGGCCCTGAAACACTCTTCTGGCACCTCTGTAGGAAACCATGCCAGACCAGTGTTATACAGCTTGGGTTTGAAACAACATATTTACTAAAAACTGAAGTGATGTGCGAAACATTATCACATTCTGAAACCAGTTTTTCTATTTCGACTTCTTAGACTTTAGCACTACAGGCAGTCCTCGTTTTACAACGCCTCGCTTTACAACGAATGGCTTATCCAACGCTATGCAATGCATACCTATGTTCATTTTTACAACTCCAAAATGGCTTATCCAACGCTTTTACGACGCTTTGCAACGTTGTGTATGTGTGTGTGTATATATATATATACACATTCACATAAACAACGTTGCAAACCGTCGTAAGAGCGTATATATATAATATTATACTATATAATATATTATTTATTATGTTATATATATATATAATACAGTACTGTATATACACTATATAATTTATGTGTGCTGCATATCTTATTGCCTGCATAAAATAGTTGGTGTATTTTAGTGTTAAAAATGCCTTCAGGAACGGAACCTTTCATTTAAACAGTGTTCCTATGGGAAAACGTGTTTCGCTTTACAACGCCATTTTGAGTAACGCATTGTGTTGGATAACCGAGGACTGCCTGTACAGCATACTTTTTTTTTTCCAAAATTTTTTATTAGGCATTTAGATAATTCACAGTATGCATGAAACAAACGATAATACAGCCTAATACAGATTTTCTCCTTTTGTTGGTTAGAGAAACCGGAAATAAAAGAGGAAAGCTCACCGCTCCCCTGACCCTCCAGGGGCTATGTGGGGAGCGCGAGTATGGAAACAGAGAGTAAGAGTGGGAATAGGAAGGGGAGGGTGGGTGGGGGGGATACCCATTGCTTCCCGTGTCCTCAGTCTATTTTCATTGGTGCCCCTGACCTGGTTTTCCTTTCTCTCTCTCTCTTTTTTTTTTTTTTTTTTAATACTTTTCATATGTGGATTAGTGGCGTAGAGGTGCCATATGGGATAGCCACGGATCCCATGTTTTGTTAAAGGAGTCAGTGGATCTTTTCAAGAAGGCAGATAGTTTCTCCATATTCATCACCTCTTGCACCCTATTTTTTACCGTTTGTTTTGAGGGGGGAGACACCTTCTTCCAGGCGGCTGCCACCGCACATCTAGCCGCTGTAAGAATGAAGGAGATTAATTTACTTGTTGGTCGGTCCAAATTTTCTAAGGGCCTGGCCAACAGGTAGGTCAACGGGTCAATAGGGATTTTGAGGTCTGTGACCTCCTCTATTAATTTTTGTATTGTTCCCCAATATTTTTGAATTTCCGGACATGTCCACCAAATATGGGCCATGTCCCCCTTCTGACCGCAACCTCTCCAGCATAAATCGGACGCCTGGGGGTAAATTTGATTTATTCTAACTGGGGTAAGATACCAGCGAAACAGTATTTTATATATGTTTTCTTTGATTGTGGTACATATGGAAGTTCCTGAGGCATTTTCCCAAATTCTTTCCCAATCCTCTCGGTCTATAACTATTTCCAATTCTGCTGCCCAATGCAGCATATAGTCATGTGTAGGGGCTTCTATGGCCCTTTCCAATTCACCGTAGATTTGTGTTATAAGACCTTTCTGGTGGCCTGTTTCTCTACAGAGCCGCTCGAAACTGGTGAGAGGGGGAAATTTCAACGTTGGGGATAAAGTTTGAATAAAATGCCGAATTTGTAGATACTTGAAGACATCCAATCTTGCTATTTCATATTTGGTTTTTAGGCGTTGATAACTCAGGAACTCCTCAAAGCTCAGGAGGTCAGCAACCGCTCTAATATTTTTTGTTTTAAATTGGTCCCATTGTCTGGGCTCACAGCCAGTGTACAGCATACTTTTTAAAGTTATTTTCTTCTAGTAGCTGTATCTGGATTAAACAATGTTTGCAAACAGATGCTGCGGAGGATTTGGATTTTCTTGTTTATGTTCGATAACGTAATCGACCATTTAATGCCATTTGTGACGGCGTGAGTAAAAACTGAAAAAAAAGTGTGGAGATTTACTCATTCAAAAGAAGCAGACTGTAATCTCCGGATTTACATTCCCCCCCCCCCTAAAATGATTAGTTCAATAGATGAATATTGTTCAGCTGTGAATCATTGATCTTTCTTTTTGGGCCAAACTGCAATGAAAGTACAGTATATTAATGCTGGGGTTCTCGGCATACTATGGCTGGTAAGGACTATGAGATATAAAGGCAACACAAACACACATTTCATAATGGAGAAATTATACCATGAATCAGTGGTGGGCAACTCCTGTCCTCCAGGGCTACCAACAGGTCAGGTTTTCAGGATATCCCTGCTTCAGCACAGGTGGCTCAATCAGTGGCTCAGTCTTCGACTGACTGCTGAAGCAGGGATATCCTTAAAACCTGACCTGTAAGTGGCCCTGACGGACAGGAGTTGCCCACCACTGGAGTTGCCCACCCCTGCCATAAATCATACATTTTAATGCATGTTTCTTTTGAGCTATTTAAATGGTTTTTTTTTTCTTGATCTAATACTGTAGATTGAAACACTTGCCGCTGATATTGAATATAATCCTTTTTTGTGTGTGTGTGTTTTGTTTGAATAATAGGCAGACAGTTTATTCTGTGCGTGTCTTCTGATTGTGACCTTGATTTTCAGACATCTGAACGCTGCAAAGGAAGATTTTACTAAAGCTAGCCTGGGTCTTCTAGCAAACCAGAGGAAAAGGCAGCTGTTAATTGGGCTACTTAAATCCCTGAGGACAATAAAAACGCTGGTAATGATGGCTGTCTATTTGAATATGTCTCGTTTTAGTTGTATTATAAAGTTATATAATGATGCATTTTTCTTCTTTTGGCAGCAAAGAACGGATGTTCGTCTGAGTGAAATGTTAGAGGTAAGATTAAAATATGAAACTTTTTTACTTTTCTGTGGTTTATTGGCAAATGTGCATTACATTTGATGTCACATGTGTGGTGTATTGACAGCCAAATTGTAGAGTAATAAAACTCAAGCTTCTTATTTAGCATGAACACTAAAAACAAGGTTTTTAAATAACATTTTCTTTTTTTTTTTTAATTCCAAGTGTTGTGATTGTGACAGGATTAAAGAAAAGTAAAACAGTCACTTCTGTGGTCTTTTGAAAATATAAAGTTTAACTTTACTCAGAGGATCGACTTTTCGGTTCTCTCTCGGACCTTTGTCAGATACATGGTAATTGTGACATTTGTCTCAGACTTTGTCTGTGAAAACATCAAGATTGATTAAAAAAACTCTTCCAGCTCTGGCAGTGAGTTGATTAAATAATCCATCCAAATTATGTTTCTGGTATGAAAATGCTGTAAATAAATGGGAGAGAGAGGCAGAGTCCTAGGGAATCCTTAAACACTTTTAGCATTTAGGGTTTGTGGTAATTGTAGGGCACTAAATAAATTCTATCCACACACTCACAGGACATCTTAAAGAGGCAATCAAGCAAGACATTTTATTTTTAGCATAGGATTGAAGCAGCAGGTCTTTGTTGCATTAATTTTAGCTCGAGGCACCCCTTGGTTCTGGAGATGCATACCTCCGCAGGAGGTGCTGCTAGCTGCTCGGCTAGTGGAGTACACGTACAGTAATGGCAGAGTTTCAAAGCTCCCGCATGCTCCGGTGAGACTTCCTATTGGCCCTCGTGACCCGGGAGCTTTAAACGTAGCCGCGATACCGGCACCCGCTTTGGAGGTCTGTATCTCGGGAAGCAGCGGGTCTCCGGAGCTGAAATGAATGAGGTTCAGCTCCAGAAAGGTGCTCGCCTTACCTCTGTGCTAGTTGCTTCTAGGCGTCCTGAATTCACCCGTCATGTTTTCATGCAGTGTAGATGAAGACAATTGCACACGAGGTTCAGTGGCAATCATTCAGTTCAGTACTGCATCCTTATTAGAACACTTTGTAGTGCAGAAAACCATGGCAGGTCAGCAGATGTCCTATTATAACAATACCGCCTCTGTACTTTTATTTATTTATTTATAAAATATTTTACCAGGAAGTAATACATTGAGAGTTACCTCTCGTTTTCAAGTATGTCCTGGGCATAGATTTAAGACAAATAATACATACAGTAGTTACAAATACAGTTACATAAATGAACAGGGTATACATTATATAAAAGACATTGCATGCACAGTTAAAGAAAATATATATTATGGGCGTATGAAACAGTTACAGGATAGTTTATAGGATCGCAGAGTCTAAATGTTCAAATCACTAGAAATACTGACTCAGGAGTTAAAGGATTAATAAATAAATCCTTGTATAGAGTGCATCTTCAGATGTGGTTTTATATGGCCATACAGAGAGAACAATATATTCTTTAACCGATTACGGATTTAATTTTCGACCCACTCGCCCATCACTGAAACATACTTCCTAATTGAATCCAAATCCCATTTCCAACCTTTTCCACTGTAGAACATGGCATTTGTTTTTGACAGATGTGAATGCTTGCTTGTAACTACAGTATACTGAACTAAATCATGCCTTTGCTCTGAAAATGTGGACGCCAATTTGCCTTTATTGTCCGCATTGCTTTACATGGGTTTGTGGTGGGGAACACACACATGTTTACTGCTTTTCCTTCTGTTCGGATGTAATGCATTGTCTTCTTGCTGCACATATCATCTGAAAGCTAATACTTGTTGTCATTCTTATGTGTGTGCATCTGGCCCAAGCATTTTAAAATCTTGTTTTCATTGCTATATTGTATATTGTATTGTATGTCTTTATTTATATAGTGCCAAAAGTGCACTTGGCACTTCACAAAGAATACAGTACAGGGAATTATAATAATACAATAAGTGCAGCAAAATCAGACAAAGGGAATAGGAAATCCCTGCCCGAAGAGTTTACAATCTAAGAGGTTTGATGGGAAATTTACAGACAGCAGGTGAAGGAATAAGTGCTGTAGATGGCAGTGCTTGGTCACAATGGGTGGTAGGAGTGACTGTGGGTGTGGGACAATAGCCAGAGGCTATTGGGATGCTTGGTTTGTGGGACAAGTTTTAAGGTTGGTCAGGATTAAATCAGAATCTATATATATATTTTTTTTAAATCGTATGTTGGCTGTGCTTATGGGCAATTTGATTGGTCCGTCGGTCTGTGACTCAGCCTCTGGCCAATCAGATTGGGCCGTGGCCCTACCCCGCCCCGCACACCTCTCATTGGCCTGCGGCCTTTGCTGACCACACCTACCCCAATGGCACCCTCGGACCGCCAGAAAGACCGGCACTCTCGCTCCCCTACCCTCGCCTCCGCTGTTCCTGCCCGCCAGCTCCCCGGTACATTCCACCACTTTTTGCCTGTCCCTGGATCCGCCCACATCCCACAGGTCCACTCACCGGAGCCCCCCTCTACCCCCCCCCGAACAAACCCAGCATCCTCACCCCGGCATCGATCAGCCCTCCCCCCCCACCCCCATCACACACCCCGCAGCGTCACCCCCGCATCGATCAGCCCCCCTCCCCCCCAGCACAACCCCCCCCCCCCCCCGGCACAACCTCCCCCACAGCCTCACCCCGGCATCGCTCCGGACCGCCGCCGGACCCCAAAATCACCGCTCGCACTCACGCTAGCCTGCTCCCGGCCGCATGCACTCCCGCACGACGCCTCTCCTGCCCGCACTCTCGGCCACCGTCTCTCCTGCCCGCTCTCCCGACCGCATGAACTCCCGCACGATGCCTCTTCCGCCCGCACTCACGCACGCCGCCTCTCTCCCGCCGGCCGCACTCCCGCATGCCCCCACCTTTCACCCGCGCCCCCCCCTTTCACCCCGCGCGCCCCCCTTTCACCTCACGCCCCCCTTTCACCCCGCGCACCCCCTGCCCCCCTTTTACACCTGCGCTCCCCTTTTCACCCCTGCCTTTCACCCCCCCACCTGCCTTTCACCCCCATCTGCCTTTCATCCACCCACACCTGCCTTTCACCCCCGCCCCACCTGCCTTTCACCCCCGCCCCACCTGCCTTTTACCCCCCCCACCTGCCTTTCACCCCCCCACCTGCCTTTCACCCCCCCACCTGCCTTTCACCCCCCCACCTGCCTTTCACCCCCCCACCTGCCTTTCACCCCCCCACTTGCCTTTCACCCCCCCACTTGCCTTTCACCCCCCAACCTGCCTTTCACTTCACCCCCCACCTGCCTTTCACCACCCTCCTGCCTTTCATCCCCCCACTCCTGCCAGTCTGTCAGTCACCCACTCAGTCAGTCACCCACTCAGTCAGTCACCCACTCAGTCAGTCAGTCAGTCACCCACCCACTCAGTCAGTCACCCACTCAGTCAGTCAGTCAGTCACCCACTCAGTCAGTCACCCACTCAGTCAGTCAGTCACCCACTCAGTCAGTCAGTTAGTCACCCACTCAGTCAGTCACCCACTCAGTCAGTCAGTCAGTCAGTCAGTCACCCACTCAGCCACTCAGTTAAAGTTGTGCGCTAAAAAATATTTTACCCTGGTAGGTGCGCTATGGGTTGGGTTGGGGGGGGGAGGGGGCGGACCTGCTCCTCTCATTTGTCCTGGGCCCCATGCTTTCTGTTGACGACCCTGCTCCCGCCCACCACAGCAGCACACACCCCGCCCCACAGTAAGTCAGCTACCGCCACTCCCCGTCACACACCACACCCAAGTCAGCCACCGCAGAGATACCCGCAGCGTGCCGCCGCACCCCATCACTAACGCACCCGCAGTGAGCCGCCGCACAACCCTCCCGCCTGCCCCCTCTGTGATCCGCCACCGGACAGCTCAGATTACAACCCTCACGCCCAAACAGGGAGCTGCCGTCTAGCTGTCAAGGGGGGGGGGCGGAATCCCAACCCTCCCGGCCGCCCCCCTCAGTGACCCGCCGACCTATGAAGGCGGAGGAGGGGGGGAATTGGAGATGTGAAGGGGGGAATTGGAGATGTGAAGGGGGGAATTGGAGATGTGAAGGGGGGAATTGGAGATGTGAAGGGGGGAAATCGGAGATGTGAAAGGGGGGTGAAATTGGATATGTGAACGCAGGGGGGGGACGGACGGGACGCAGCTGTGAAGGGGGACGACGACCGGAGCAGTTAAGGAGGGGGAGCGGGAAAATTAAATCCCGGGCAACGCCGGGTATATCAGCTAGTGTATACAGTATATAAAATGTTATAACCTGCAACACAAAATGCAAACTAAAAATAGGCTTTGTGGTCCCTGATTTGAAAAGGAATGACCTTTTGTTATCTGTATTCCCATTGTCATATTTAAAATGGGAACTTGTCAGTCTTTATTTGGAATTACGATTCATAGCTTTTTTTCCATAACGACCTTCACAATCACTCCATACTTCAAAAGCCTCTAGCGATATATTTCTGTACTCGCGTATCACTGTATATACAGCAACTATTATAGAGTACAGAAAATAATGCAACTGTAACACGGTAACACTAGTGAATCATTCACTAATGGCCAATCCCCTTCAGTGTATCCCACAAGCAAAAGATTTACACGTTCCCTGTGAGGCGACTGATTACTTACTGAGCACAGTTATTTTAGAACATCTGCCTACTTGTCCACTTTGCTAAGTGTATGAGCACGAGGAACACTGCTACTTTGTATAACAATCCCCTTTCAATCATAGCGTTCTCCTCCATAATAATGCGCACAACATACAGTAATATGTATGAGTTTTGTAACTCCTTCATAAATGGATATGTTCTAGTTAAAACGCGATTATTATTCTTGGTCATGTTGCAATTGTGATTTTCATTTTGTTTTAAAGGAAGAAGATTATCCTGGAGCTATTCAGCTCTGTTTGGAATGCCAGAAAGCAGCTAGTACATTCAAACACTACAGCTGTATCAGGTACAGACACTGTTTATTTAAAGTCATGTTCTTTGAATATTAGTCATCATTCTAGTTTTGAAAAATGATTTTAGATAATAGACAGCAAAGGTTGTCATTTGAGGAATCTTTTGTTTTTGCTGAAATATGTACATTTATCTTACATTTTCCTATATATTTTCCTTTTCATGTTGATCATCAACTTTCTGAGCAATAGCAATAATATTTGATTAGTTGGTGATTGCTCTATAGTTACCATATCACTAGAATTTGTGCACTTCTCCCCCCCCCCCAAATTGGCTTTAATTGACGTTTCCTTGATGTTTTGCCTATCACCATTCAGAGTATTTGTGGGAGGGGCGTGGGGGGTGACTGGGACCTCAAGGGGGGTTATATTGGAAAAGTTTAGATGCTTCATTCAATAGGTTGTGTTGAACATATCTCATCTCGTGTAAGAACATACCCAGGATTGAATTGAGCAAATATAAGGAATCATCTGTGTTACAAAGTTTCATTTCTGAATCGTTCCCTTTTTTTTAACTGCCTTTTATTTTATGAAGTTTAATTACCCAGGCAGTGACATAAATTGAACCAATTGCAATTAATTTGAACAGAAATAAAACAGAACAAGGACTTAAAGGAAAAGTTATATAGGGCAAATAATTAAAATGAAGTATGTCTTGCATCTCCAGGGAGTTGTCTGGGAAGCCAGAGAAGGAGACAAGAGAAAATAGAATGTTGACTGCAGTATGGAAAGTAGATGATCACTATACAAATAGTTTGCTGTAGAAACCCTAAAAATTAATGCTTTGAACTAGTGATGTACCGGGTATCCGGCAGACCCGGCCATATTTCACCTACAAGGAAGTTACCCAGACCTGGCTCAGGGCGCTGGAACCCGGTGCCAGGTACTTCCGTCCTGCTCTGCCCCCTTGGTCCTCCTCCTCAATCACCCCCCTTGCTCTGGGGCGGCGGGAGAAGAGGACGGAGAAAGGCAGAGCAGCAGAAGCACAACAGCCGGCGACAGAGGGAGAGAAGGAGACGTCAGCCTGCAGATGATAGCAACCAGCGGCGGAGGGCGAGAAGGAGGGTGGAAGCCTGCAGGGGACAGCAGCCGTGGCAGAGGGACAGGAGGAGGACATCAGTCTGCAGAGGACAGCAGGCAACGGAGGGAGTGAAGGACGGCAGACGGTGGTGGTGGGAGAAGAGGACCATGTGAGCCGAGCAGGAGCGACACAGGGGGACAGCCGGGGACTCCCTGCCTCTCTGTTAATTTTACAATTCAACTCCTATTTGCCCCCTGTAACCCTAACCCCCTTCACACTGAATGTATGGCCATATTTGCTCTCCAAATTTCTGACTATCCCTCTCATCCATTTATTGTCCTTTTACTATCCCCTCTGCCATGACCTCTACATCATCTGCGTTAGATTATCTTGGTTCTTACCTCTGTGTTAAACTTGTGGCTTCTTCTGTAAATCAGTATTGCAGACATGAAGAAGAGAGGGCTCTCTCGAAAGCTTGTCTTATATCAATAGTTAGTCCAAATAGAAAAGGTGTCGCCAAATGAACTACAAAGGCTATTTCTATTTTTTTTATATATTTTTTTTTCTTTCTCCTTCCACCACATGCCCTCTCGATCCCATTCCTTCACGCCTTATCAGACTTCTTGGTCCTGTCCTTGTCCCCACTTTCACCCATATCTTCAACTCCACCTTGTCCTCTTGCACTTTGCCTTCATGCTTTAAACATTCAGTGGTCACACCTGTTCTCATAAACACCCTTGACCCTACGTTCCTTATTAACTAGCACGCTGTATCCCTCTTGCCTTATGTTCTCCCGTGTGATCGGCTTTCTTAATTCCCATCCTCTCCTGGACTCTCTGGTCTAGGACATTTGGTTCCGCCCATTTCACCGTGACCAAGTGACCACTGGTATTTAGCCGCAAGTAACCTCGCCACAGGGTCACTCTGCTGCTTTGCCACTAAGGTAAATCCCTGACCTTAGCCCTTACCCTACTAACACCTAATACTAATGCAACCTCCTACCCTAAAAACGTTAACCTATTACCCTAAAACCACTTAACCTAAGCCCTTACCCTTACAACTAAAACCCTGTAAGAGACGTGTGCAGAGGTATGCAATAGAGACTGGTTTTAAGGTGAACTAAAATAAGGCTTTTATTGCGCCTGCTTTTGTAACACATGAAAATCATCAAACATATGCAAATAAGGGGTCAAACAAAGCCTCTGCTCCACTTGGGAGTATTTCTAGGTAAACATATGCAGTCCAGAACTCCCTTTAGATAGCATGTTTCCCAGCCCCAAACATATATTTTGATATGTGCAGATATACAACAGTCTTAGAAAGTAAAGCTTATCTGTCTCTGGTAGCTGTAGGGGGGAATCCTTCTCTGCTCTCCTGGGTCAGCCTTTTTGACCTAAGGCACTTTCAGCTTTCAAGTTTTAGAAGTCTTCTCCCCCTTGTTGTCTGGCTGTCAGTCTACAGCGCTCAAGACCTCTCTGTCCCTTCCTGGTTCAGCCCACGTGTGAGCTCAGGAGTCTCTCCTTCCTGTCTCAGGAGGAGCCTTTTCTCTAACAAACCTCCAGTCAGCCAGGTGCTGATCAATTAACCAGCACACTGCTGGATTAGAGGCAAGTTTTTTTGAACAGGGATAAGTCCCCTATTAGAAACCTCTACAGTTAACCCCCTACCTTAACCACTAAAACACCTAAAGTTAGTCCTCATCCCTAAAAACTTACCTTACAGTGGAAGCGGCCTGGCAGTGGAGCGTCCCTCTGTGACCAAACGCCGACTGGTATTTAGTTGTGGTGAGACGGATGTGACCAAATGTCCCATTCCGTTAGTCTGGCTTTCATACAGCTCACTCAACAGAGACTGCCCTTACCAAAGTAGCCAATGATCTCCATGATGCAAAATCCCAAAGTCATTTTTTTATGGCTTGTCCTACTTGGTTCCTCTGCTGCTGTTGATACTGTTGATCACTCTTCTCCTTTATATTTTAAACTATCTTGATATGCGTTACCAAGGTCATACTTCCCTCACCACTCCTTCTGCGTCTCTGCTGTTTATATGTCTTCATCTACTGTTTGTTGTATCTCAGGGCTCTGTTCTGGCACCTCTCCTTTTCTTTCTACACACTATCACTTGATGACCTCATCAACTCTTTTGACTGTAGGTATCATCTCTTTGCAGATGATACACAGATATATGTATTCACTTCTAACCTCACAACTGCAATACAGTCCCAAGTTTCTGATTGCCTCCTGGCTATATCTTTCTGGATGACTCAAACTTAATATGTCTACAACTGAACTCCTCATATTGTCTTTCCTTTGTCAGTCTACTGCTAAAACTTTAATGCATGCCCTTATTCTTTCCCATCTGGATTATTGTAACATACTGTACTGCTAACAGCTGTTCCTTGCAACTTTCTCTTTTGCATCTACCCAAAATTCTGCAGATATTCACTTTCCCCACAAATAGTCCCTACTCATGTCCTCCATAAAGCCCTCTCCTAGCTTCCTATCAAGTTTTGGATCACCTACATAGTTATCGATCTTACCTTCAAGGTTCTCCACTCATCTGTTCCTAAGTATCAGCTTTGGTCTATCGTTATGTCCCTGCTTGGATCCTGCGCTCTTCTCATAAATGTCTCCTTTCCACCGCTTCTATCCTTTCTACTCTTTCCATCCTCTCTCGCCATAAACATTTTTCCCTTGCTGACCCTTACCTGTGGAATCCTACACACTCAGTATATGCAGCGCAACCTCTCTCTCCACCTATAAGTCAAACCTAAAAACACACCTTTTGAATGATGCATTTCAATGACCTGGACTCCTGGCTACTGTCCCACACCCACAGTGACTCCTACCAACCATTGTGGCCAAGCATTGCCATCTACAGCACCTGTTCCCTCACCTGCGGTGTCTGTAAGTCTCCCAACATTCCACTTAGGCCCTGATCCACAAGAGGGTGCTAATGTTTAGCACATTTTTTTTGTGAATCTGGTCCTTAGATTGTAAGCTCTCAAGTGCAGGAGTTGCCTTTCCTATTTTCTGATTTTGTCTGTTGCAGTTATTGTGTTGTAATTTCTGGTTTTGTATGGGCTTTTGTAAATCTCTGAGTACACTGTGGACGATATATAGATAAAGATATACGTGTGTGTGTGTGTGTGTGTGTGTGTGTGTGTGTGTGTGTGTGTGTGTGTGTGATCGTTTTGTGCTTACATTTATATCGCCATTTTATCTTCAGCCTCTTTAAAGCAATATGTTTTCCCTATATATTTGAAACTATCAGTTATAGTAGTGAACAACACTGAAATCAGAGCTAGTAACCCTTAATTACCTGCTCATTTGACAGCAATTTAGCAGTTTGCGCATCATCCAACTTCTATATCACATTTGTATCAAAAATTACATTCCCAATTATTTCTATGACCTGATCCATTAATACGGGAAGTCATTTCTCATGTAATGAGAAAGCAGATGGGAATAGGAACAGATAATTATTGTTCAGTGATTCCTTCTTACGTAATATTGTTTAATGAAAGCATAATTTAAAAATGCGACAGAACTATAAGGATTATTCATTTCTTACTTATTCAGTAATTAAATGTACAAGAATAGATAGTTTATCTTCATGCTAATGTAGAAAATAATAATAAGTGGCATATCAAGCCATTGGTTTCGTTCATTATTTTTATGGGTTAAATGATTTATTTTTTATTTTTGTTTAACCTCTAAATAGTTTATTTTCTTCATGTTTGTATGAAAGATTGCACTGTGGGTTCCAGGGTAGAATTGATAGAAAATGACTGCGCCTATATAAGCGACCAGAATTCAATCTTTAACACACTAATGGATAAAATGTGCTATAGGAATATTGAGGTAAAGGTCCCCTCAATTAATGAGTGCTACAGAGCATTATATCCACTTGTAAAATAAATTGCTGCTTCCGGATCACATAATATTGTAATGAAATGCTGTGTGGAGCTGTATAGGTTAACCCCTA